>NC_084549.2:5237500-5270000 GCF_033978685.3 Nerophis lumbriciformis
ACTTGTAAAATACTTGTGTAGAATACCTGTAGAATACTTGTAAAATACTTGCGTAAAATACCTGTAGAATACTTGTAAAATACTTGTGTAAAATACCTGTAGAATACCTGAAAAATACTTGTGTAGAATACCTGCAGAATGCTTGTAAAATACTTGTGTTGAATACCTGTAGAATACTTGTAAAATACTTGTGTAGAATACCTGTAGAATACTTGTAAAATACTTGTTTAGAATACTTGTAAAATACTTGTGTAGAATACCTGTAGAATACTTGTAAAATACTTGTGTAGAATACCTATAGAATACTTGTAAAATACTTGTGTAGAATACCTGTAGAATACTTGTAAAATACTTGTGTAGAATACCTGTAAAATACTTGTGTAGAATACCTGTAGAATACTTGTAAAATACTTGTGTAGAATACCTGTAGAATACTTGTAAAATACTTGTGTAGAATATCTGTAGAATACTTGTAAAATACTTGTGGAGAATACCTGTAGAATACTTGTAAAATACTTGTGTAGAATACCTGTAAAATACTTGTGTAGAATACCTGTAGAATACCTGTAAAATACTTGTGTAGAATACCTGTAGAATACTTGTAAAACACCTGTGTAGAATACCTGTAGAATACTTGTAAAATACTTGAGTAGAATACCTGTAAAATACTTGTGTAGAATACCTGTAGAATACTTGTAAAATACTTGTGTAGAATACCTGTAGAATACTTGTAAAATACTTGTGTAGAATACCTGTAGAATACTTGTAAAATACTGGTGTAGAATACCTGTAAAATACTTGTGTAGAATACCTGTAGAATACTTGTAAAATACTTGTGTAGAATACCTGTAAAATACTTGTGTAGAATACCTGTAGAATACTTGTAAAATACTTGTGTAGAATACCTGTAAAATACTTGTGTAGAATACCTGTAGAATACTTGTAAAATTATTGTGTAGAATACCTGTAGAATACTTGTAGAATACCTGTAAAATACTTGTGTAGAATACCTGTAGAATACTTGTAAAATACTTGTGTAGAATACCTGTAGAATACTTGTAAAATACTTGTGGAGAATACCTGTAGAATACTTGTAAAATACTTGTGTAGAATACCTGTAGAATACTTGTAAAATACTTGTGTAGAATACCTGTAAAATACTTATGTAGAATACCTGTAGAATACTTGTAAAATACTTGTGTAGAATACCTGTAAAATACTTGTGTAGAATACCTGTAAAATACTTGTGTAGAATACCTGTAGAATACTTGTAAAATTATTGTGTAGAATACCTGTAGAATACTTGTAAAATACTTGTGTAGAATACCTGTAAAATACTTGTGTAGAATACCTGTAGAATACTTGTAAAATACTTGTGTAGAATACCTGTAAAATACTTGTGTAGAATACCTGTAAAATACTTGTGTAGAATACCTGTAAAATACTTGTGTAGAATACCTGTAGAATACTTGTAAAATACTTGTGTAGAATACCTGTAAAATACTTGTGTAGAATACCTATAGAATACTTGTAAAATACTTGTGTAGAATACCTATAGAATACTTGTAAAATACTTGTGTAGAATACCTGTAGAATACTTGTAAAATACTTGTGTAGAATACCTGTAGAATACTTGTAAAATACTTGTGTAGAATACCTGTAGAATACTTGTAAAATACTTGTGTAGAATACCTGTAGAATACTTGTAAAATACTTGTGTAGAATATCTGTAGAATACTTGTAAAATACTTGTGTAGAATACCTGCAGAATACTTGTAAAATACTTGTGTAGAATACCTGCAGAATACTTATAAAATACTCGTCTAGAATACCTGCAGAATACTTATAAAATACTCGTCTAGAATACCTGCAGAATACTTGTAAAATACTTGTGTAGAATGCCTGCAGAATACTTGTAAAATACTTGTGTAGAATACTTGTATAGCACCTGTAGACTACTTATGAAATACTTGATTAGAACCTGTAGAATACGTGTAAAATATCTGTAGAATACCTGTAAAATACTTGTGGATTTCTTGTAAAATACTTGTAGAAAATTTGTAAAATACTTGTATAATACTTGTAAGATATTTGAAGAATACTTGTAAAATACCTGTGTAGAATACCTGCAGAATACTTGTAAAATACTTGTTTAGAATACTTGTATAGCACCTGTAGACTACTTATGAAATACTTGATTAGAACCTGTAGACCACTTATGAAATACTTGATTAGAACCTGTAGAATACTTGTAAAATATCTGTAGAATACCTGTAAAATACTTGTGGATTTCTTGTAAAATACTTGTATAATACTTGTAAGATATTGGAAGAATACTTGTAAAATACCTCTGTAGAATACCTGCAGAATACTTGTAAAATACTTGTGTAGAATACCTGCAGAATACTTATAAAATACTTGTGTAGAATACCTGCAGAATACTTATAAAATACTCGTCTAGAATACCTGCAGAATACTTATAAAATACTCGTCTAGAATACCTGCAGAATACTTGTAAAATACCTGTGTAGAATACCTGCAGAATACTTGTAAAATACTTGTAATAAAATACTCGTCTAGAATACCTGCAGAATACTTATAAAATACTCGTCTAGAATACCTGCAGAATACTTATAAAATACTCGTCTAGAATACCTGCAGAGTACTTGTAAAATACTTATGTAGAATACTTGTATAGCACCTGTAGACTACTTATGAAATATCTGATTAGAACCTGTAGAATACTTGTAAAATATCTGTAGAATACCTGTAAAATACTTGTGGATTTCTTGTAAAATACTTGTAGAAAATTTGTAAAATACTTGTATAATACTTGTAAGATATTTGAAGAATACTTATAAAATACCTGTGTAGAATACCTGCAGAATACTTATATAATACTCGTCTAGAATACCTGCAGAATACATATAAAATGCTCGTCTAGAATACCTGCAGAATACTTGTAAAATACTTGTGTAGAATGCCTGCAGAATACTTGTAAAATACTTGTGTAGAATACTTGTATAGCACCTGTAGACTACTTATGATATACTTGATTAGAACCTGTAGACTACTTATGAAATACTTTATTAGAACCTGTAGAATACTTGTAAAATATCTGTAGAATACCTGTAAAATACTTGTGGATTTCTTGTAAAATACTTGTATAATACTTGTAAGATATTGGAAGAATACTTGTAAAATACCTGTGTAGAATACCTGCAGAATACTTGTAAAATACTTGTGTAGAATACCTGCAGAATACTTATAAAATACTCGTCTAGAATACCTGCAGAATACTTGTAAAATACTTGTGTAGAATACCTGTAAAATACTTGTGTAGAATACCTGTAGAATACCTGTAAAATACTTGTGTAGAATACCTGTAGAATACTTGTAAAATACTTGTGTAGAATACCTGTAGAATACTTGTAAAATACTTGTGTAGAATACCTGTAGAATACTTGTAAAATACTTGTGAAGAATACCTGTAAAATACTTGTGTAGAATACCTGTAGAATACTTGTAAAATACTTGTGTAGAATACCTGTAGAATACTTGTAAAATACTTGTGAAGAATACCTGTAAAATACTTGTGTAGAATACCTGTAGAATACCTGTAAAATATTTGTGTAGAATACCTGTAGAATACTTGTAAAATACTTGTGTAGAATACCTGTAAAATACTTGTGTAGAATACCTGTAGAATACCTGTAAAATACTTGTGTAGAATACCTGTAGAATACTTGTAAAATACCTGTGTAGAATACCTGTAGAATACTTGTAAAATACTTCTGTAGAATACCTGTAGAATACTTGTAAAATACTTGTGTAGAATATCTGTAGAATACTTGTAAAATACTTGTGTAGAATACCTGTAAAATACTTGTGTAGAATACCTGCAGAATACTTGTAAAATACTTGTGTAGAATACCTGCAGAATACTTATAAAATACTCGTCTAGAATACCTGCAGAATACTTATAAAATACTCGTCTACAATACCTGCAGAATACTTGTAAAATACTTGTGTAGAATACTTGTATAGCACCTGTAGACTACTTATGAAATACTTGATTAGAACCTGTAGACTACTTATGAAATATTTGATTAGAACCTGTAGAATACTTGTAAAATATCTGTAGAATACCTGTAAAATACTTGTGGATTTCTTGTAAAATACTTGTAGAAAATGTGTAAAATACTTGTATAATACTTGTAAGATATTTGAAGAATACTTGTAAAATACCTGTGTAGAATACCTGCAGAATACTTGTAAAATACTTGTGTAGAATACCTGCAGAATACTTATAAAATACTTGTCTAGAATACCTGCAGAATACTTATAAAATACTCGTCCAGAATACTTGTAAAATACTTGTGTAGAATGCCTGCAGAATACTTGTAAAATACTTGTGTAGAATACTTGTATAGCACCTGTAGACTACTTATGAAATACTTGATTAGAACCTGTGGAATACTTGTAAAATATCTGTAAAATACCTGTAAAAAAATTGTGGATTTCTTGTAAAATACTTGTAGAAAATTTGTAAAATACTTGTATAATACTTGTAAGATATTTGAAGAATACTTGTAAAATACCTGTGTAGAATACCTGCAGAATACTTATAAAATACTCGTCTAGAATACCTGCAGAATACTTATAAAATGCTCGTCTAGAATACCTGCAGAATACTTGTAAAACACTTGTGTAGAATGCCTGCAGAATACTTGTAAAATACTTGTGTAGAATACTTGTATAGCACCTGTAGACTACTTATGAAATACTTGATTAGAACCTGTAGACTACTTATGAAATACTTGATTAGAACCTGTAGAATACTTGTAAAATATCTGTAGAATACCTGTAAAATACTTGTGGGTTTCTTGGAAAATACTTGTGGAAAATGTGTAAAATACTTGTATAATACTTGTAAGATATTTGAAGAATACTTGTAAATTACCTGTGTAGAATACCTGCAGAATACTTGTAAAATACTTGTGTAGAATACCTGCAGAATACTTATAAAATACCCGTCTAGAATACCTGCAGAATACTTATAAAATACTTGTCTAGAATACCTGCAGAATACTTGTAAAATACTTGTGTAGAATGCCTGCAGAATACTTATAAAATACTCGTCTAGAATACCTGCAGAATACTTATAAAATACTCGTCTAGAATACCTGCAGAATACTTGTAAAATACTTGTGTACAATGCCTGCAGAATACTTGTAAAATACTTGTGTAGAATACTTGTATAGCACCTGTAGACTACTTATGAAATACTTGATTAGAACCTGTAGACTACTTATGAAATACTTGATTAGAACCTGTAGAATACTTGTAAAATATCTGTAGAATACCTGTAAAATACTTGTGGATTTCTTGTAAAATACTTGTGGATTTCTTGTAAAATACTTGTAGAAAATTTGTAAAATACTTGTATAATACTTGTAAGATATTTGACGAATACTTGTAAAATACCTGTGTAGAATACCTGCAGAATACTTGTAAAATACTCGTGTAGAATACCTGCAGAATACTTGTAAAATACTTGTGTAGAATACCTGCAGAATACTTATAAAATACTTTTCTAGAATACCTGCAGAATATTTATAAAATACTCGTCTAGAATGCCTGCAGAATACTTGTAAAATACTTGTGTAGAATACTTGTATAGCACCTGTAGACTACTTATGAAATACTTGATTAGAACCTGTAGAATACTTGTAAAATATCTGTAGAATACCTGTAAAATACTTGTGGATTTCTTGTAAAATACTTGTAGAAAATGTGTAAAATACTTGTATAGTACTTGTAAAATATTTGAAGAATACTTGTAAAATACCTGTGTAGAATACCTGCAGAATACTTGTAAAATACTTGTGTAGAATACCTGCAGAATACTTATAAAATACTTTTCTAGAATACCTGCAGAATATTTATAAAATACTCGTGTAGAATGCCTGCAGAATACTTGTAAAATACTTGTGTAGAATACTTGTACAGCACCTGTAGACTACTTATGAAATACTTGATTAGAACCTGTAGAATACTTGTAAAATATCTGTAGAATACCTGTAAAATACTTGTGGATTTCTTGTAAAATACTTGTAGAAAATTTGTAAAATACTTGTATAATACTTGTAAGATATTTGAAGAATACTTGTAAAATACCTGTGTAGAAGACCTGCAGAATACTTGTAAAATACTTGTGTAGAATACCTGCAGAATACTTATAAAATACTCGTCTAGAATACCTGCAGAATACATATAAAATACTCGTCTAGAATACCTGCAGAATACTTGTAAAATACTTGTGTAGAATGCCTGCAGAATACTTGTAAAATACTTGTGTAGAATACTTGTATAGCACCTGTAGACTACTTATGAAATACTTGATTAGAACCTGTAGAATACTTGTAAAATATCTGTAGAATACCTGTAAAATACTTGTGAATTTCTTGTAAAATACTTGTGGATTTCTTGTCAAATACTTGTAGAAAATTTGTAAAATACTTGCATAATACTTGTAAGATATTTGAAGAATACTTGTGAAATACCTGTGTAGAATACCTGCAGAATACTTGTAAAATACTTGTCTAGAATACCTGCAGAATACTTGTAAAATACTTGTGTAGAATACCTGCAGAATACTTATAAAATACTCGTCTAGTATACCTGCAGAATACTTGTAAAATACTTGTGTGGAATACTTGTATAGCACCTGTAGACTAATTATGAAATACTTGATTAGAACCTGTAGAATACTTGTAAAATATCTGTAGAATACCTGTAAAATACTTGTAGATTTCTTGTAAAATACTTGTAGAAAATGTGTAAAATACTTGTATAATACTTGTAAGATACTTGTAAGATATTTGAAGAATACTTGTAGAATATGCTTATAATATTTAATTAATATTTCCACTATTTGTCTGCTGCAGTAAACTTGATTTAGTATTATTACTTTTTAGCACATTTTTAGTTGATTTTAAAATCTTCGATGTGATGTCGAAAGTGATCTTGTTTATTGTTTATAATATTTATAAATGTAGTTGTTTATTGTTTATTATTATATTTATGAATGTAGGCTTTTATTGTTTATATTATTTTTGAATGCAGTTGCTTATTGTTTATAATATTTATGAATGTAGTTGCTTATTGTTTATAATATTTATGAATGTAGTTGTTTATTGTTGATATTATTTATGAATGTAGTTGTTTATTATTTATGAAAGTAGTTTATTGTCTATATTATTTATTAATGTAGTTGTTTATTATTTATGAAAGTAGTTGTTTATTGTTTATATTATTTATGAATGTAGTTGTTTATTGTTTATGATATTTATCAATGACGTTGTTTATTGTTTATATTATTTATGAAAGTAGTTTAATGTTTATATTATTTATGAATGTAGTTGTTTATTATTTATGAAAGTAGTTGTTTATTGTTTATATTATTTATGAATGTAGTTGTTTATTGTTTATGATATTTATCAATGACGTTGGTCATTGTTTATAATATTTATGAATGTAATTTTTTATAATTCATGAAAGTAGTTGTTTATTGTTTATATTATTCATGAATGTAGTTGTTTATTATTTATGAAAGTAGTTTATTGTTTATATTATTTATGAATGTAGTTGTTTATTATTTATGAAAGTAGTTGTTTATTGTTTATATTATTCATGAATGTAGTTGTTTATTGTTTATATTATTTACGAATATAGTTGTTTATTGTTTATGATATTTATCAATAACGTTGTTTATTGTTTATCATATTTATGAATGTAGCTGTTTATTATTTATGAAAGTAGTTTATTGTTTATATTATTTATGAATGTAGTTGTTTATTATTTATGAAATAATGTATTTATTGTTTTTATTACTTATGAATGTAGTTGTTTATTATTTATGAAAGTAGTTTATTGTTTATATTATTTATGAATGTAGTTGTTTATTATTTATGAAAGTAGTTGTTGATTGTTTGTATTATTCATGAATGTAGTTGTTTATTATTTATGAAAGTAGTTGTTGATTGTTTATATTATTTATGAATGTAGTTGTTTATTATTAATGAAAGTAGTTGTTGATTGTTTATATTATTCATGAATGTAGTTGTTTATTGTTTATATTATTTATGAATGTAGTTGATTTTTTTAATGATATTTATCAATGGCATTGTTTATTGTTTATAATATCTATAAATGTAGTTGTTTATTATTTATGAAAGTAGTTTATTGTTTATATTATTCATTATTATTTATGAACATAGTTTATTATTTATATCATGTATGAATGTAGTTGTTTATTATTTATTAAAGTAGTTGTTTATTGTTTGTATTATTTATGAATGTAGTTGTTTATTGTTTATGTTATTTATGAATGTAATTGTTTATTGTTTATTATATT
Organism: Nerophis lumbriciformis; assembly: GCF_033978685.3. NCBI lineage: Eukaryota > Metazoa > Chordata > Actinopteri > Syngnathiformes > Syngnathidae > Nerophis > Nerophis lumbriciformis. The sequence goes on from NC_084549.2 coordinate 5,245,920, forward strand.
TATCAATTACGTTGTTTATTGTTTATAATATTTATGAATGTAGCTGTTTGTTAATTATGAAAGTAGTTTATTGTTTATATTATTTATGAAAGTAGTTGTTTATTGTTTATATCATTCATGAATGTAGATGTTTTTTATTTACAAAATTAGTTCATTGTTTAAATTATTTATGAATGTAGTTGTTTATTATTTATGAAAAGTAGTTTTTTGTTGTTTATATAATTCATGGATGTAGTTGCTTATTGTTTATATAATGTATCTTCTGAAATGAGTGCAGTTGCTTGTACTTTTATCACATTTGCAAATCTTGTTGTGTGAAATGTATTTGGAACATGTATACAGTATCAATATGAAATGTGACATATTTCACATGATTTCTTGACAACATGTCCAAAAAGGAGTAGGAAGAAACAGAGCCTATCTAATCCTCCCCCTTTTACTAACACATACTTCCTGTTCTTAATGCGTACACAATCAGTGTGTTGTAAATCTTCTCATAAGTAGTCCAATCACGTATGATTCGCTTGACAAAATGGATAATATTTGATTTTCAACAAATTATTTTTTCCAGTCTTATAAATTGGTACGACTTATGTTGATTATTTCTGGGTGTTGTTGATAAATGGCTTTCGCTTTGCAGAGTAGAGTGTTAACTTGCACTTACAGATGTAGCGACCAACTGTAGTTACTGACGGTGGTTGTCTGAAGTCTTCCCCAGCCCATGTGGTGATATCCTTTACACGCTGATGTCGCTTTTTGATCCAGTACCGCCTGAGGGATCCAAGGTCCGTAAGATCATCTGCTCACGTGCAGTGATTTCTCCAGATTCTCTGAACATTTTGATGATATTACAGACCGTAGATGGGAGAATGTTGGTTATTCCCTCTTTTGTCACAATAACGAGGAACAGGGTTGGGATTTCATTCCAGTCTTCAAGCCGACTCGCTAACTTAAAATCCTTTGCTCTCGGTTGGTTCCAATATTTACAAAGTTTTATTCAAGTGTTCCACTACTTTGTTCATATTGTTGTTTTTTACGTTTCCGTCTATAAAGTATTTGGGGTAATCCTTCTTAGCGCTGTTTCAATTAATTCATCCGCTAACGCTGATCTGCATAGCACCGCAGCGGTCCAAACCAGCGAGTATCCGATCAAAAATATACAAATATTAGGGGTATTTTATTTGAACTAAGCAAAATTATCTGCCAATAGAACAAGAAAATTTGGCTTGTCAAGAGTAAAATGAGCTAACCTCAATCCATCCATCCATCCATCCATCTTCTTCCGCTTATCCGAGGTCGGGTCGCGGGGGCAGCAGCCTAAGCAGGGAAGCCCAGACTTCCCTCTCCCCAGCCACTTCGTCCAGCTCTTCCTGTGGGACCCCGAGGCGTTCCCAGGCCAGCCGGGAGACATAGTCTTCCCAACGTGTCCTGGGTCTTCCCCGCGGCCTCCTACCGGTCGGACGTGCCCTAAACACCTCCCTAGGGAGGCGTTCGGGTGTCATCCTGACCAGATGCCCGAACCACCTCATCTGGCTCCTCTCGATGTGGAGGAGCAGCGGCTTTACTTTGAGCTCCTCCCGGATGACAGAGCTTCTCACCCTATCTCTAAGGGAGAGACCGCCACCCGGCGGAGGAAACTCATTTCGGCCGCTTGTACCCGTGATCTTGTCCTTTCGGTCATAACCCAAAGCTCATGACCATAGGTGAGGATGGGAACGTAGATCGACCGGTAAGTTGAGAGCTTTGCCTTCCGGCTCAGCTCCTTCTTCACCACAACGGATCGATACAGCGTCCGCATTACTGAAGACGCCGCACCGATCCGCCTGTCGATCTCACGATCCACTCTTCCCTCACTCTTGAACAAGACTCCGAGGTACTTGAACTCCTCCACTTGGGGCAAGATCTCCTCCCCAACCCGGAGATGGCACTCCACTCTTTTCCGGGCGAGAACCATGGACTCGGACTTGGAGGTGCTGATTCTCATCCCAGTCGCTTCACACTCAGCTGCGAACCGATCTAGTGAGAGCTGAAGATCCTGGCCAGATGAAGCCATCAGGACCACATCATCTGCAAAAAGCAGAGACCTAATCCTGCAGCCACCAAACCAGATCCCCTCAACGCCCTGACTGCGCCTAGAAATTCTGTCCATAAAAGTTATGAACGGAATGGGTGACAAAGGGCAGCCTTGGCGGAGTCCAACCCTCACTGGAAACGTGTCCGACTTACTACCGGCAATGCGGACCAAGCTCTGGCACTGATCATACAGGGAGCGGACTGCCACAATCAGACAGTCCGATACCCCATACTCCCTGAGCACTCCCCACAGGACTTTCCGAGGGACACGGTCGAATGCCTTCTCCAAGTCCACAAAACACATGTAGACTGGTTGGGCAATCTCCCATGCACCCTCAAGGACCCTGCCCAGAGTATAGAGCTGGTCCACAGTTCCACGACCAGGACGAAAACCACACTGTTCCTCCTGAATCCGAGGTTCGACTATCCGGCGTAGCCTCCTCTCCAGTACACCTGAATAGACCTTACCGGGAAGGCTCTCAATTTACCGGTCAATCTACGTTCCCATCCTCACCTATGGTCATGAGCTTTGGGTTATGACCGAAAGGACAAGATCACGGGTACAAGCGGCCGAAATGAGTTTCCTCCACCGGGTGGCGGGGCTCTCCCTTAGAGATAGGGTGAGAAGCTCTGTCATCCGGTGGAAGCTCAAAGTAAAGCCACTGCTCCTCCACATGGAGAGGAGCCAGATGAGGTGGTTCGGGCATCTGGTCAGGATGCCACCCGATCGCCTCCCTCGGGAGGTGTTTAGGGCACGTCCGACCGGTAGGAGGCCACGGGGAAGACCCAGGACACGTTGGGAAGACTATGTCTCCCGGCTGGCCTGGGAACGCCTCGGGGTCCCACAGGAAGAGCTGGACGAAGTGGCTGGGGAGAGGGAAGTCTGGGCTTCCCTGCTTAGGCTGCTGCCCCCGCGACCCGACTTTGGATAAGCGGAAGAAGATGGATGGATGGATGGAGTTATCTGTCAACTGTATGTCACTGTTCACTTACAGTGCATTGTTGATTCTGAAGGCCCCGGGCAGATTTGGTACAACATAGCAACATAAGATAGTTGAATTCTGATTGGATGCAAACTCTAACCTCAAAACAGCAGCATTGGAAGGAGCATAACATGACATGAAGAGAATACTTTTAGATATTCAGGGAAAGTAAGTAAAAAAAATACTTGTATCTTTAAATATGATGATGATTTGTGGTTATCTGGCTGGCCCTGACTGCCACACCACTGATTGAAACTGTTATTTGGATTAATTGGTGTTCAAGAGTTCTATGTTGAAGTCATCACATAAGAAGTTTAATTAGGGCCTGCATGGCCCATTGTATAAGGACTCCCACAGGGAGTCCTTATACAAGGAAGATCGGAGAGACATGAAACAAAAACCTTTATGTAGGTCTGACTCAGACCTAGTTTTCATAATTGTATATCATCGGGCAGAAATCAACAGGAAGTTGGCTATTCCCCCTTCAAGACAAAAAAAGTACTAAAAAGTCACTTTTGCCTCTTTGAGCTGTATTTTGACCCCCTTAACATGCTTCAAAACTCACCGAACTGAACACACACATCAGGACTGGCAAAAATTGCGATCTAATAAAAAGACCTAACCCCAAATTTAAAAATTGCGCTCTAGAGCAATTTTTGAATGAAACGGAGAAAAACTTGCTCCTCGGAAGAAAAAAATGACAAAACTGCCTGTAACTCCCACTGGGAAGGTCGGGGAGACATGAAACAAAAACCTATATGTAGGTCTCACTTAGACCTACATTTCATAAATTGACAACCCCCAGCAAAAATCAACAGGAAGTTTGCTATTCCCCCTTCAAAACAATTTTTTTGTAAAAACCGGTCACCTTCCTTCAAAATCTATCTCCTCTGAGCGTGTTTGTCGTTTCGCCTTCAAACTAACACAGGTGAGAGATAAAACCCTTGTGATTAAAAGTATAGATGGGATTTGTAATACCTGCTCCGGTTTTCATTTTATGACCCTTCAAAGACCCGCTGCGCTGATGCTGCTGCACTGCTGTTTTTTTAATATGGCTGCTTAAAAGCAGGAAACACCAACGTGCCCACACAATGCAGACAAGGTAGGTACACTAGACTAAAGTCTTGGGACACTTCAGACTAAAAGTAGACAAAAGTATTGGGACACTTAGGACTAGCACCTGCCAAATACGCGGGCCCGACCAACGCTGCTTGCAGCTTTAATCTTTCTTTCTTATTCTTCCGCCGCCTCTTTGAGCACTAATTTGACCCACTTAACATGCTTCAAAACTCACCATATTTTACCCACCCATCAGGACCTGCGAAAATTGTCTTTTAATAAAAAATAAAAAATAAAAAAAACTCAAAATTGCGCTCTAGCGCCCCCTAGGAAAAAAAAACTAGACTGCCTATATCTCCCACTAGGAAGATCGGAGAGACATGAAACAAAAACCTTTATGTAGGTCTGACTCAGACCTAGTTTTCATAATTGTATATCATCGGGCAGAAATCAACAGGAAGTTGGCTATTCCCCCTTCAAGACAAAAAAGTACTAAAAACAGTCACTTTTGCCTCTTTGAGCTGTAATTTGACCCCCTTAACATGCTTCAAAACTCACCAAACTGAACGCACACATCAGGACTGGCAAAAATTGCGATCTAATAAAAAAAACCTAACCCCAAATTTAAAAATTGCGCTCTAGAGCAATTTTTGAATAAAACGGAGACAAAACTGCTCCTCGGAAGAAAAAAATGACAAAACTGCCTGTAACTCCCACTGGGAAGGTCGGGGAGACATGAAACAAAAACCTCTATGTAGGTCTCACTTAGAACTGCATTTCATAAGTTAACAACCCCCAGCAAAAATCAACAGGAAGTTTGCTATTCCCCCTTCAAAACAAAATTTTTGTAAAAACCGGTCACCTTTCTTCAAACATTATCTCCTCTGAGCGCGTTTGTTGTTTCAGCTTCAAACTAACACAGGAGAGAGATTGAACCCTTCTGATTAAAAGTTGGCGAAAGAGTTTTGATACCTGCTCCGGTTTTGATTTTATGACCCTTCAAAGAACCGCTGCGCTGATGCTGCTGCGCTGCTGTTTTTTTAAGATGGCTGCTTAAAAGCAGGATGCACCAACGTGCCCACACAATGCAGACAAGGTAGGTACACTAGACAAAAGTCTTGGGACACTTATGACTATCACTGGACAAAAGTATTGGGACACTTAAGCCGAAAACTGGACAAAAGTATTGGGACACTGGGGACTACAACTTGACAAAAGTATTGGGACACTTACGACTAAAAGTAGACAACAGTATTGGGAAACTTAGGACTACCACTGGACAAAAGTATTGGGACACTTACACTGGACAAAAGTATTGGGACACTTAGGACTACAACTTGACAAAAGTATTGGGACACTTGGGACTAAAACTTGACAAAAGTATTGGGACACTTAGGACTAGCACCTGCCAAATACGCGGGCCCGACCAATGCTGCTTGCAGCTTTAATTTCTGGTTGATTTCAGTGAAAGTTGTCTCCTTCCAGTCCTCAAACGTTTGACATCTACACATGCAGCTGGTTAGTACTATTTAGATGTTTCCATGGTTACACATTCCACAATATCATCAAAGATAAATTACATGTTTTTTTTAACCACACGGTGTTGCAAGTCCTTCATCAAGTACACAACTACTCCTCCTGCATTCTTCTTGCTTCTGCCTGATGTCGTTTAGTTCACATCCTTCTAGATCAAAGTCTATTCCTCTCTTATCTTCACTCCAAGTCTCTGAGATAGCCATCACTTGGAACGGATCGTTGGATTGATCCGAAAATGTTGGACGTCGGTGTAGTTTGCGTATAAACTTCTGTCGATGTCTGGATCTGCAAAAGCCAAAAGTGTCATGTCTGTGTAATCATGTTTTGTTTGAAGTCATGTTTTGTTTAGTTTCTGGCTTTTCACTCCCTTGTCTTGTTTGCATGATTACCCATTAGTTTCACCTGTTCCACGTTTGGACTCATTGTGCACTCTTGTTTGTCACCATAGCAACCATTAGTTTTCACCTGTCACGTCACGCACCTGTTTCACGTTTTGAGTCACGCACCTGCTTTCACTAATCATGTCCATAGTATTTAAGTTCATTCATTTTCTGTTGTTCGTCCTGACGACATCCCCGTATTCCTATCCTTGTCACACTCTGTCCACCTCTGCGCACTTCATGTCCATGCCAAGTAAGTTTTGTTTATTATTGCCACAGTTAGTGTTTTTTTGTTGTTTTTAGTTTTTTGCCCCCGTGCAAGTCTTTTGTTTTCGTTAGTCAAGTTTGTACATCCGCCTTGAGCGCGCCTTTTGTTTGATCCTTTCTTTGTAGTTATAGTGTTAAATAAATAATGTCTTCACCTTCACGCCATGTCTGGTCCAAATGTTCATTTGCACCTCGGGAGAACAAACCAAGCCAAAGTCCAAGTCTTGACAAAAAGCAGTGAAGTTGTCACGTTGTGTAAATGGTAAATAAAAAGAGAATACAACAAATCCTTTTCAACTTATATTCAATTGAATAGACTGCAAAGACAAGATATTTCATGTTCACACTGAGAAACTAGTTGTTTTTTGCAAATAATCATTAACTTCATCATTGCAAAAAAGTTGTCACAGGGGCATTTTTACCAGTGTGTTACATAGCATTTCCTTTTAACAACACTCAGTAAAGGCTTGGGAACTGAAGAGACACATTTTTTAAGCTTCTCAGGTGGAATTCTTTCCCATTCTTGCTTGATGTACAGCTTAAGTTGTTCAACAGTCTCCCTTCTCATATTTTAGCCTTCACACATTTTCAATGTCTGGACTACAGGCAGGCCAGTCTAGTACCCGCACTCTTTTACTATGTTGTAACAGGTGGCTTGGCATTGTCTTGCTGAAATAAGCAGGGGCGTCCATGATAACGTTGCTTGGATGGCAACATATGTTGCTCCAAAAGCTGTATGTACCTTTCAGCATTAATGGTGCCTTCACAGATGTGTAAGTTACCCATGTCTTGGGCACTAATACACCCCCACACCATCACAGATGCTGCCTTTTACACTTTGCGCCTAGAACAATCCAGATGGTTCTTTTTCCTCTTTGGTCCGGAGGATACGACGTCCACAGTTTCCAAAAACAATTTGAAATGTGGACTCGTCAGACCACAGAACACTTTTCCACTTTGTATCAGTCCATCTTAGACGAGCTCGGGCCCAGCGAAGATGGCGGCGTTTGTGGGTGTTGTTGATAAATGGCTTTTGCTTTGCATGGTAGAGTTTTAACTTGCATTTACAGATGTAGCTGTTATGATCCGCTGCCCGGATCATATTTCTGTTTGGGTTTTCTGTTAGTCTTGGACTCATTTTGTTCCTGTCTGTGCACCTTTGAGTTGGTTACCATAGTTACATATTAATTCCACCTGCCGCTTGTGTTTCTGACGCGCACCTGTTGTAATCACAGACGCTATTTAAGCCCACCTTTGTTCATCACTCGTTCTGCTTTCTTTGTTTTTGCATCACGCGACTGCCACATAAGTTTGTTCTTGTTTCCTAGACTCAGCTAAGTTCCATAGTTTGTGCTAAGTGTTAGCCTTAGCTTCCAGTGCGTTCGGCACCTCTTCCTGTCGGTTTGTTTTCTGTTTTGTACCAGTTTTGTGTTATTTTTATTATTAAATCAAGTTATTACCTGCAAGTCCTGTCCAGATTCGTCCCTTGCATCTTGGGAGAACAAACCCCCGCATCATCATGCGCCACGGACGTGACAGTAGCGACCAACTGTAGTTACTGACAGTGGTTTTCTGAAGTGTTCCTGAGCCCATGTGGTGATATCCTTTACACACCGATTTCGCTTTTTGATGCAGTACCGCCTGAGGGGTCAAAGGTCTGTAATATCATGGCTTACATGCAGTGATTTCTCCAGATTCTCTGAACCTTTTGATGATATTAAAATCCCTAAATTCCTTGCAATAGCTTGTTGATAAAATACCTGTAGAATACTTGCAAAATACTTGTGTAGAATACCTGTAGAATACTTGTAAAATACTTGTGTAGAATATCTGTAGAATACTTGTAAAATACTTGTGTAGAATACCTGTAGAATACCTGTAAAATACTTGTGTAGAATACCTGCAGAATACTTGTAAAATACTTGTGTAGAATACCTGCAGAATACTTGTAAAATACTTGTGTAGAATACCTGTAAAATACTTGTGTAGAATACCTGCAGAATACTTGTAAAATACTTGTGTAGAATACCTGTAGAATACTTGTAAAATACTTATGTAGAATATCTGTAGAATACTTGTAAAATACTTGTGTAGAATACCTGTAGAATACTTGTAAAATACTTGTGTAGAATACCTGTAAAATACTTGTGTAGAATACCTGTAGAATACCTGTAAAATACTTGTGTAGAATACCTGTAGAATACTTCTAAAATACCTGTGTAGAATACCTGTAGAATACTTCTAAAATACCTGTGTAGAATACCTGTAGAATACTTGTAAAATACTTGTGTAGAATACCTGTAGAATACTTGTAAAATACTTGTGTAGAATAGAACAGATGTAGCGACCAACTGTAGTTACTGACAGTGGTTTTCTGAAGTGTTCCTGAGCCCATGTGGTGATATCCTTTACACACTAATTTCGCTTTTTGATGCGGTACCACCTGAGGGATCGAAGGTCCGTAATATCATCGCTTACATGCAGTGATTTCTCCAGATTCTCTGAACCTTTTGATGATATTAAAATCCCTAAATTCCTTGCAATAGCTCGTTGATAAAATGTTGTTCTTAAACTGTTGGACAATTTGCTCAGGCATTTGTTGACAAAGTGGTGACCCTCGCCCCGTCCTTGTTTGTGAACGACTGAGCATTTCTTGGAAGCTGCTTTTATACCCAATCATGGCACCCACCTGTTCCCGAATTAGCCTGTTCACCTGTGGGATGTTCCAAATAAGTGTTTGATGAGCATTCCTCAACTTTCTCAGTCTTTTTTGCCACTTGTGCCAGCTCTTTTGAAACATGTTGCAGGCATCAAATTTCAAAATGAGCTCATATTTGCAAAGAATAACAAAGTTTACCAGTTTCGAACGCTAAATATCTTGTCTTTGCAGTCTATTCAACTGAATATAAGTTGAAAAGGATTTGTTGTATTCTCTTTTTATTTACCATTTAGACAACGTGACAACTTCACTGCTTTTGGGGTTTTTGTATAATATTCTCCACTTCCAGATTGTTATATTCCATATAGCTCGGGGTCTTAAATTCCACATTGGATTGAGAGCAGCCGGTGTGTGTCACATGATCTTATACTTTACAGAACACTTCTTGTTGTCTGCTGAAAACTTTCCAAATCCTCCAAATGAGCCGCTTAATTTTCAACTCTGTCTGTCCAAAGTCTTCTATTTTGTTCACTACTAAAACGTTTTTGTCTCCTTTGGAGAGACGTTTAACTTCATGAATATTTGACAGTTTGTGACCCAAGTCTTTGGAGATTTTCCTTGCTAGCACCTGACCACCAGGTGTGATGTCATACACACTAGCACCTGACCACCAGGTGTGACGTCACACACACTAGCACCTGACCACCAGGTGTGACGTCACACACTAGCACCTGACCACCAGGTGTGACGTCACTCACACTAGCACCTGACCACCAGGTGTGACGTCACACACACTAGCACCTGACCACCAGGTGTGACGTCACACACTAGCACCTGACCACCAGGTGTGACGTCACTCACACTAGCACCTGACCACCAGGTGTGACGTCACACACACTAACACCTGACCACCAGGTGTGACGTCACACACTAGCACCTGACCACCAGGTGTGACGTCACTCACACTAGCATCTGACCACCAGGTGTGACGTCACACACACTAGCACCTGACCACCAGGTGTGATGTCTTACACACTAGCACCTGACCACCAGGTGTGATGTCACACACACTAGCACCTGACCACCAGGTGTGATGTCACACACACTAGCACCTGACCACCAGGTGTGACATCACTCACTCTAGCATCTGACCACCAGGTGTGAAGTCACACACCACTAGCACCTGACCACCAGGTGTGCAATCACACACTAGCACCTGACCACCAGGTGTGACATCACACACACTAGCACCTGACCACCAGGTGTGCAATCACACACTAGCACCTGACCACCAGGTGTGACGTCACACACACTAGCACCTGACCACCAGGTGTGCAATCACACACTAGCACCTGACCACCAGGTGTGACGTCACACACACTAGCACCTGACCACCAGGTGTGACGTCACTCACACTAGCACCTGACCACCAGGTGTGACGTCACACACACTAGCACCTGACCACCAGGTGTGACGTCACTCACACTAGCACCTGACCACCAGGTGTGACGTCACACACACTAGCACCTGACCACCAGGTGTGATGTCACACACTAGCATCTGACCACCAGGTGTGATGTCACACACACTAGCACCTGACCACCAGGTGTGACGTCACACACACTAGCACCTGACCACCAGGTGTGACATCACTCACTCTAGCATCTGACCACCAGGTGTGACGTCACTCACACTAGCACCTGACCACCAGGTGTGACGTCACACACACTAGCATCTGACCACCAGGTGTGATGTCACACACACTAGCACCTGACCACCAGGTGTGACATCACACACACTAGCACCTGACCACCAGGTGTGATGTCACACACACTAGCACCTGACCACCAGGTGTGATGTCATACACACTAGCACCTGACCACCAGGTGTGCAATCACACACTAGCACCTGACCACCAGGTGTGACGTCACACACACTAGCACCTGACCACCAGGTGTGCAATCACACACTAGCACCTGACCACCAGGTGTGCAATCACACACTAGCACCTGACCACCAGGTGTGACGTCACACACACTAGCATCTGACCACCAGGTGTGACGTCACACACACTAGCATCTGACCACCAGGTGTGACATCACTCACACTAGCACCTGACCACTAGGTGTGATGTCACAGACACTAGCACCTGACCACCAGGTGTGCAATCACACACTAGCACCTGACCACCAGGTGTGATGTCACACACACTAGCACTTGACCACCAGATGTGACGTCACACACACTAGCACCTGACCACCAGATGTGACGTCACACACACTAGCACTTGACCACCAGGTGTGATGTCATACACACTAGCACCTGACCACCAGGTGTGATGTCATACACACTAGCACCTGACCACCAGGTGTGACGTCACACACTAGCATCTGACCACCAGGTGCATCATAAACACGATATGACATAATCATAAACACAATAAACAATGATCCATAAACACTATAAAACATGATCAGAAACATGATAAAATATCATCATAAACACGATAAAACATGATCATAAACACGATAAAATGACATCATAAACACGATACGACATGATCATAAACACGATAGACAATGATCCATAAACACGATAAAACATGATCATAAACACAATAAAGAATGATCCATAAACATGATTACACATGATTATAAACATGATAAAATATCATCATAAACACAATAACACATGATCATAAACACGATAAACAATGATCCATAAACACGATAAAAAAATGTCATAAGCACGATAAAAACATGATCATAAACAGGATAAAATATCATCATAAACAGGATAAAACATGTTCGTAAATGCAATAAAACACTAACTAAACTAATTAAAACGATAAAGACATGTTCCTAAACACAATAAAAAAAGTATCATACACACGATAAAAAAATGATCATAGACACGATAAATACCTGATCATAAACACGTTAAAAACATGATCATAAACACGATAAAAATGATAATTAAAACGATAAAAATTATATTTAAAACGATAAAAAGATGTTCACAGACACGATAATAAAATTATCATAGACACGATAAAAAAATGTCATAAGCACGATAAAAACATGATCATAAACACGGTAAAATATCATCATAAACACGATAAAACATGATCATAAACACGATAAAATATCATCATAAACAGGATAAAACATGTTCGTAAATGCAATAAAACACTAACTAAACTAATTAAAACGATAAAGACATGTTCCTAAACACAATAAAAAAAGTATCATACACACGATAAAAAAATGATCATAGACACGATAAATACCTGATCATAAACACGTTAAAAACATGATCATAAACACGATAAAAATGATAATTAAAACGATAAAAATATGTTCACAAACACGATAATAAAATGATCTTGGACACGATAAAAAAATGATCATAGGCACGATAAAAACATGATTATGAACACGTTAAAAACATGATCATTAACACGATAAAAATGATAATGAAAACGATAAAAATTATAATTAAAACGATAAAAAGATGTTCACAGACACGATAATAAAATGATCATAGACACGATAAAAAATTATCATAAACACGATAAAACATGATCAGAAACATGATAAAATATCATCATAAACACGATAAAACATGATCATAAACACGATAAAATGACATCATAAACACGATACGACATGATCATAAACACGATAGACAATGATCCATAAACACGATAAAACATGATCATAAACACAATAAAGAATGATCCATAAACATGATTACACATGATTATAAACATGATAAAATATCATCATAAAAACAATCACACATGATCATAAACACGATAAACAATGATCCATAAACACGATAAAAAAATGTCATAAGCGCGATAAAAACATGATCATAAACACGGTAAAATATCATCAATCACGATAAAACATGATCCTAAACACGATAAACAATGATCCATAAACACGATAAAATCATGTTCATAAGCATGATAAAACATACTCATAAACACGATAAACAATGATCCATAAACACGATAGAATCCTGATCATAAGCACGATAAAAACATGATCATACACACGATAAAATAACATCATAAACACGATATGACATAATCATAAACACAATAAACAATGATCCATAAACACGATAAAACATGATCAGAAACATGATAAAATATCATCATAAACACGATAACACATGATCATAAACACGATCAAAAATGATCCATAAACACGATAAAATCATGATCATACACACGATAAAATTACATCATAAACACGATACGACATGATCATAAACACGATAGACAATGATCCATAAACACGATAAAACATGATCATAAACACAATAAAGAATGATCCATAAACATGATTAAACATGATTATAAACATGATAAAATATCATCATAAACACAATAACACATGATCATAAACACGATAAACAATGATCCATAAACACGATAAAAAAATGTCATAAGCACGATAAAAACATGATCATAAAAACGGTAAAATATCATCATAAACACGATAAAACATGATCATAAACACGATAAAATATCATCATAAACAGGATAAAACATGTTTGTAAATGCAATAAAACACTAACTAAACTAACTAAAACGATAAAGACATGTTCCTAAACACAATAAAAAAATTATCATACACACGATAAAAAAATTATCATAGACACGATAAATACCTGATCATAAACACGTTAAAAACATGATCATAAACACGATAAAAATGATAATTAAAACGATAAAAAGATGTTCACAAACACGATAATAAAATTATCTTGGACACGATAAAAAAATGATCATAGGCACGATAAAAACATGATCATGAACACGTTAAAAACATGATCATAAACACGATAAAAATGATAATGAAAACGATAAAAATTATAATTAAAACGATAAAAAGATGTTCACAGACACGATAATAAAATGATCATAGACACGATAAAAAAATGTCATAAGCACGATAAAAACATGATCATAAACACGGTAAAATGTCATCATAAACACGATAAAACATGATGATAAACACGATAAAATATCATCATAAACAGGATAAAACATGTTCGTAAATGCAATAAAACACTAACTAAACTAATTAAAACGATAAAGACATGTTCCTAAACACAATAAAAAAATTATCATACACACGATAAAAAAATTATCATAGACACGATAAATACCTGATCATAAACACGTTAAAAACACGATCATAAACACGATAAAAATGATAATTAAAACGATAAAAAGATGTTCACAAACACGATAATAAAATTATCTTGGACACGATAAAAAAATGATCATAGGCACGATAAAAACATGATCATGAACACGTTAAAAACATGATCATTAACACGATAAAAATGATAATGAAAACGATAAAAATTATAATTAAAACGATAAAAAGATGTTCACAGACACGATAATAAAATGATCATAGACACGATAAAAAAATGTCATAAGCACGATAAAAACATGAACATAAACACGGTAAAATATCATCATAAACACGATAAAACATGATCATAAACACGATAAAATATCATCATAAACAGGATAAAACATGTTCGTAAATGCAATAAAACACTAACTAAACTAATTAAAACGATAAAGACATGTTCCTAAACACAATTAAAAAATTATCATACACACGATAAAAAAAATGATCATAGACACGATAAATACCTGATCATAAACACGTTAAAAACATGATTATATACACGATAAAAATGATAATTAAAACGATAAAAAGATGTTCACAAACACGATAATAAAATGATCTTGGACACGATAAAAAAATTATCATAGGCACGATAAAAACATGATCATGAACACGTTAAAAACATGATCATAAACACGATAAAAATGATAATGAAAACGATAAAAATTATATTTAAAACGATAAAAAGATGTTCACAGACACGATAATAAAATTATCATAGACACGATAAAAAAATGTCATAAGCACGATAAAAACATGATCATAAACACGGTAAAATATCATCATAAACACGATAAAACATGATCATAAACACGATAAAATATCATCATAAACAGGATAAAACATGTTCGTAAATGCAATAAAACACTAACTAAACTAATTAAAACGATAAAGACATGTTCCTAAACACAAGAAAAAAATTATCATACACACGATAAAAAAATGATCATAGACACGATAAATACCTGATCATAAACACGTTAAAAACATGATCATAAACACGATAAAAATGATAATAAAACGATAAAAAGATGTTCACAAACACGATAATAAAATGATCTTGGACATGATAAAAAAATGATCATAGGCACGATAAAAACATGATCATGAACACGTTAAAAACATGATCATTAACACGATAAAAATGATAATGAAAACGATAAAAATTACAATTAAAACGATAAAAAGATGTTCACAGACACGATAATAAAATGATCATAGACACGATAAAAAAATGTCATAAGCACGATAAAAACATGAACATAAACACGGTAAAATATCATCATAAACACGATAAAACATGATCATAAACACGATAAAATATCATCATAAACAGGATAAAACATGTTCGTAAATGCAATAAAACACTAACTAAACTAATTAAAACGATAAAGACATGTTCCTAAACACAATAAAAAAATTATCATACACACGATAAAAAAATTATCATAGACACGATAAATACCTGATCATAAACACGTTAAAAACATGATCATAAACACGATAAAAATGATAATTAAAACGATAAAAAGATGTTCACAAACACGATAATAAAATGATCTTGGACACGATAAAAAAATGATCATAGGCACGATAAAAACATGATCATGAACACGTTAAAAACATGATCATAAACACGATAAAAATGATAATGAAAACGATAAAAATTATATTTAAAACGATAAAAAGATGTTCACAGACACGATAATAAAATTATCATAGACACGATAAAAAAATGTCATAAGCACGATAAAAACATGATCATAAACACGGTAAAATATCATCATAAACACGATAAAACATGATCATAAACACGATAAAATATCATCATAAACAGGATAAAACATGTTCGTAAATGCAATAAAACACTAACTAAACTAATTAAAACGATAAAGACATGTTCCTAAACACAATAAAAAAATGATCATACACACGATAAAAAAATGATCATAGACACGATAAATACCTGATCATAAACACGTTAAAAACATGATCATAAACACGTTAAAAATGATAATTAAAACGATAAAAATATGTTCACAAACACGATAATAAAATGATCTTGGACACGATAAAAAAATGATCATAGGCACGATAAAAACATGATCATGAACACGTTAAAAACATGATCATAAACACGATAAAAATGATAATGAAAACGATAAAAATTATAATTAAAACGATAAAAAGATGTTCACAGACACGATAATAAAATTATCATAGACACGATAAAAACATGATCATAAACACGTTAAAAACATGATCATGAACACGTTAAAAACATGATCACGATAAAAATGATAATGAAAACGATAAAAATTATATTTAAAACGATAAAAAGATGTTCACAGACACGATAATAAAATGATCATAGACACGATAAAAAAATGTCATAAGCACGATAAAAACATGATCATAAACACGGTAAAATATCATCATAAACATGATAAAACATGATCATAAACACGATAAAATATCATCATAAACAGGATAAAACATGTTCGTAAATGCAATAAAACACTAAGTAAACTAATTAAAACGATAAAGACATGTTCCTAAACACAATAAAAAAATGATCATACACACGATAAAAAAATTATCATAGACACGATAAATACCTGATCATAAACACGTTAAAAACATGATCATAAACACGATAAAAATGATAATTAAAACGATAAAAAGATGTTCACAAACACGATAATAATATTATCTTGGACACGATAAAAAAATTATCATAGGCACGATAAAAACATGATCATGAACACGTTAAAAACATGATCACGATAAAAATGATAATGAAAACGATAAAAATTATAATTAAAACGATAAAAAGATGTTCACAGACACGATAATAAAATTATCATAGACACGATAAAAAAATGTCATAAGCACGATAAAAACATGATCATAAACACGGTCAAATATCATCATAAACACGATAAAACATGATCATAAACACGATAAAATATCATCATAAACAGGATAAAACATGTTCGTAAATGCAATAAAACACTAACTAAACTAATTAAAACGATAAAGACATGTTCCTAAACACAATTAAAAAATTATCATACACACGATAAAAAAAATGATCATAGACACGATAAATACCTGATCATAAACACGTTAAAAACATGATCATAAACACGATAAAAATGATAATTAAAACGATAAAAAGATGTTCACAAACACGATATTAAAATTATCTTGGACACGATAAAAAAATGATCATAGGCACGATAAAAACATGATCATGAACACGTTAAAAACATGATCATAAACACGATAAAAATGATAATGAAAATGATAAAAATTATAATTAAAACGATAAAAAGATGTTCACAGACACGATAATAAAATTATCATAGACACGATAAAAAAATGTCATAAGCACGATAAAAACATGATCATAAACACGGTAAAATATCATCATAAACACGATAAAACATGATCATAAACACGATAAAATATCATCATAAACAGGATAAAACATGTTCGTAAATGCAATAAAACACTAACTAAACTAATTAAAACGATAAAGACATGTTCCTAAACACAATAAAAAAATTATCATACACACGATAAAAAAAATGATCATAGACACGATAAATACCTGATCATAAACACGTTAAAAACATGATCATAAACACGATAAAAATGATAATTAAAACGATAAAAAGATGTTCACAAACACGATAATAAAATGATCTTGGACACGATAAAAAAATGATCATAGGCACGATAAAAACATGATCATGAACACGTTAAAAACATGATCATTAACACGATAAAAATGATAATGAAAACGATAAAAATTACAATTAAAACGATAAAAAGATGTTCACAGACACGATAATAAAATGATCATAGACACGATAAAAACATGATCATAAACACGTTAAAAACATGATCAGAGACACGATAAAAATGATAATTAAAACGATAAAACATGTTCACAAACACAATAATAAAATGATCATAGACACAATAATAAAATGATCATAGACACGATAAAAATAAATGATCATAGACACTATAAAAACATGATCATAAACACGTTAAAAACATGATCAGAGACACGATAAAAATGATCATTAAAACGATAAAACATGTTCACAAACACAATAATAAAATGATCATAGACACAATAATAAAATGATCATAGACACGATAAAAATAAATTATCATAGACACGATAAAAACATGATCATAGACACAATAAAAAACATTCTCATAAACACAATAAAGATGAAAACCACTGTCAGTAACTACAGTTGGTCGCTACATCTGTAAGTGCAAGTTAAAACTCTACTATGCAAAGCCAAAGCCATTTATCAACAACACCCAGAAAAACCACCATCTTCGCTGGGCCCCGAGCTCATCTAAGATGGACTGATACAAAGTGGAAAAGTGTTCTGTGGTCTGACAAGTCCACATTTCAAATTTGTTTTTTGGAAACTGTGGACGTCGTGTCCTCCGGACCAAAGAGGAAAAGAACAATCCGGTGCAAAGTGTAAAAGTCAGCATCTGTGATGGTGTGGGGGTGTATTAGTGTAACTTACACATCTGTGAAGGCACCATTAATGCTGAAAGGTACATACAGGTTTTGGAGCAACATATGTTGCCATCCAAGCAACGTTACCATGGACGCCCCTGCTTATTTCAGCAAGACAATGCCAAGCCAGGTGTCTATTCAATTGAATATAAGTTGAAAAGGATTTGTTGTATTCTCTTTTTATTTACCATTTACACAACGTGACAACTTCACTGCTTTTGGGTTTTGTAGTTGTGTGTATGTGTGTGTGTGTGTGCTTGTGTGTGTGTGTGAGACTTCCTGTTTGTTTGTGACTTCCTTGGCCGTGCTGCTTGTTTGGTATTCCGACTCCTCGTCTGGCTGGCGAATGCCACCTGTGTCCGCTGTCACCCTCGCCTCTGTGCCCCTCTGAATCAGCCGGTTTGTTTATTTGCGTGTGTGTGTGTGTTTGTGCGAGCGTGTGTGTGTGTGTGAGTGTGTTTCTCTTTCATGGACTATCACAATCATCAGCAATCTCCTCCATCGTTCTTCCCCTGATTGAGCTGAAGCTGAGGCCCCCGAGCGGGATAGATGTGTGTGTGCATGTGTGTGTTTGTGTGTGTGTGTGTGTGTGTGTGTGTGTGTGTTTGGCCGTGTTTCCAGGACTCGGTGTTCCTGAGGATCACAGATTAGTGTTGTATTGTTATTCTATGTTTGTGTGTCTGCCAGGCGCCACAACTACAGGAAGAGCTACTGTAAGCAAGGAAAGGTGTGTGTTTGTGTGTCTGAACGTGTGTTCTTGTGTGTGTTTATGTGTGTGTGTGTGTGTGTGTGTGTTTGGGGGGGAGGGTAACATACATTATGGAAAGTAGCAAACAATATGATGTTAACATGGACCACAATGTTTGTCAGGGCTTGGTAAAAAGGATAGGACTCAGATGCAGAGTAGGGAACTTGGACAGGCTTTTATTTTGACAGCTTCCTTTTCACCTCCAAAGTCAAGGATTACAATATCTATTTTATCCGGGCAAAAAAGGTTCCAAAAAAAATAGGAACAACCAAAAATCGCTCCGAACGGAGGAAAACACAAAAGCAAAGACGAATTAAAGCTGCAAGCAGCGTTGGTCGGGCCCGCGTATTTGGCAGGTGCTAGTCCTAAGTGTCCCAATACTTTTGTCTACTTTTAGTCTGAAGTGTCCCAAGACTTTTGTCTAGTGCACCTACCTTGTCTGCATTGTGTGGGCACGTTGGTGCTTCCTGCTTTTAAGCAGCCATCTTAAAAAAACAGCAGCGCAGCGGGTCTTTGAAGGGTCATAAAATCAAAACCGGAGCAGTTATAAAAAAAAAGCGCTTCTGTCATTGTAATCACAAGGGTTCAATCTCTCTCCTGTGTTAGTTTGAAGGCGAAACGACAAACGCGCTCAGAGGAGTTCGTTTTTGAAGGAAGGTGACCGGTTTTTACAAAAAATTTGTTTTGAAGGGGGAATAGCAAACTTCCTGTTGATTTTTGCTGGGGGTTGTCAATTTATGAAATGTAGGTCTTAAGTGAGACCTACGGAGAGGTTTTTGTTTCATGTCTCTCCGACCTTCCCAGTGGGAGTTACAGGCAGTTTTGTAATTTTTTTCTTCCGAGGAGCAGTTTTTTTCTCGGTTTTATTCAAAAATTGCTCAAGAGCGCAATTTTTAAATTTGGGGTTAGGTTTTTTTATTAGATCGCAATATTTGCCAGTCCTGATGTGTGTGTTCAGTTTGGTGAGTTTTGAAGCATGTCAAATTACAGCTCAAAGAGGCAAAAGTGACTGTTTTTAGTACTTTTTTGTCTTGAAGGGGGAATTGCCAACTTCCTGTTGATTTTTGCCCAAAGATATACAATTATGAAAGGTAGGTGTAAGTCAGACCTACATAGAGGTTTTTGTTTCATGTCTCTCCGACCTTCCTAGTGGGAGTTACAGGCAGTCTAGTTTTTTTTTCCTAGGGGGCGCTAGAGCGCAATTTTTATTTTTGGGGTTTGGTTTTTTTATCAAAAGGCCATTTTCGCAGGTCCTGACGTGTGCGTCAAATATGGTGAGTTTTGAAGCATGTTAAGTGGGTCAAATTGCAGCTCAAAGAGGTGGCCGGTATAATAATAATAATTAAAGCTGCAAGCAGCGTTGGTCGGGCCCGCGTATTTGGCAGGTGCTAGTCCTAAGTGTCCCAATACATTTGTCTACTTGTAGTCTGAAGTGTCCCAAGACTTTTGTCTAGTGTACCTACCTTGTCTGCATTGTGTGGGCACGCTGGTGCTTCCTGCTTTTAAGCAGCCATCTTAAAAAAACAGCAGCGCAGCAGCATCAGCGCAGCGGGTCTTTGAAGGCTCATAAAATCAAAACCGGAGCAGTTATAAAAAAAAAGCGCTTCTGTCATTGTAATCACAAGGGTTCAATCTCTCTCCTGTGTTAGTTTGAAGGCGAAACGACAAACGCGCTCAGAGGAGTTCGTTTTTGAAGGAAGGTGACCGGTTTTTACAAAAAAATTGTTTTGAAGGGGGAATAGCAAACTTCCTGTTGATTTTTGCTGGGGGTTGTCAATTTATGAAATGTAGGTCTTAAGTGAGACCTACGGAGAGGTTTTTGTTTCATGTCTCTCCGACCTTCCCAGTGGGAGTTACAGGCAGTTTTGTCATTTTTTTCTTCCGAGGAGCAGTTTTTTCTCGGTTTTATTCAAAAATTGCTCAAGAGCGCAATTTTTAAATTTGGGGTTAGGTTTTTTTATTAGATCGCAATATTTGCCAGTCCTGATGTGTGTGTTGAGTTTGGTGAGTTTTGAAGCATGTTAAGGGGGTCAAATTACAGCTCAAAGAGGCAAAGGAGACTGTTTTTAGTACTTTTTTGTCTTGAAGGGGGAATTGCCAACTTCCTGTTGATTTTTGCCCAAAGATATACAATTATGAAAGGTAGGTGTAAGTCAGACCTACATAGAGAAAGGTGACCGGTTTTTACAAAAAATTTGTTTTGAAGGGGGAATAGCAAACTTCCTGTTGATTTTTGCTGGGGGTTGTCAATTTATGAAATGTAGGTCCTACGGAGAGGTTTTTGTTTCATGTCTCTCCGACCTTCCTAGTGGGAGTTACAGGCAGTCTAGTTTTTTTTTTCCTAGGGGGCGCTAGAGCGCAATTTTTATTTTTGGGGTTTGGTTTTTTTATCAAAAGGCAATTTTCGCAGGTCCTGACGTGTGCGTCAAATATGGTGAGTTTTGAAGCATGTTAAGTGGGTCGAATTGCAGCTCAAAGAGGCGGCCGGTATAATAATAATAATAATAAAACATTACAAATTCAATAGGTCCTTATGTCCCATTGCATAAGGACTCCCTGTGGGAGTCCTTATGCAATGGGCCATGCGGGCCCTAATAAAACCTTACAAATTCAATAGGTCCTTATGTCCCATTGCATAAGGACTCCCACAGGGAGTCCTTATGCAATGGGCCATGCGGGCCCTAATAAAACCTTACAAATTCAATAGGTCCTTATGTCCCATTGCATAAGGACTCCCACAGGGAGTCCTTATGCAATGGGCCATGCGGGCCCTAATAAAACCTTACAAATTCAATAGGTCCTTATGTCCCATTGCATAAGGACTCCCACAGGGAGTCCTTATGCAATGGGCCAAGCGGGCCCTGATAAAACCTTACAAATTCAATAGGTCCTTATGTCCCATTGCATAAGGACTCCCTGTGGGAGTCCTTATGCAATGGGCCATGCGGGCCCTAATAAAACCTTACAAATTCAATAGGTCCTTATGTCCCATTGCATTAGGACTCCCTGTGGGAGTCCTTATGCAATGGGCCATGCGGGCCCTAATAATAAAACCTTACAAATTCATTAGGTCCTTATGTCCCATTGCATAAGGACTCCCTGTGGGAGTCCTTATGCAATGGGCCATGCGGGCCCTAACTATAATTAATATATGCTATAAAATGTATAAACAAAAAACGCTCCAACAGGAGGAAGAAACAACAACTATGAAAAATTCTATACTATCTAATCTAATAAAGTATCAACAAAAATTGTCACTCAAAAATGTGAGGAAAGAATGGAAAATAACTGAAACTTACCACTTCGGCTGAATAAACTAAATAACAAAAAATCACTCTGCTGAGGAGGAAGAAAGGAAAACTCAAAATAGCAACGAAGGGATTCAGAATCAAAGAACATAAGCACAAGACGAGGCAAGGCAAGACAAGGCATGGAGGCTAGAGAGCACGAATAAACGAAACAATCTGGCACAGAACAAAGGGAGGAGTGGGCTTATAAGACACATGAAGGTAATAGGGAACAGGTGGAAACAATCAGGGAACCGGGATGACGTCAGACTGATGACACAAAAGGAAGGGCAAGTGACCTGAAACAAGAGGAGAGTTACTTTTTCAAACTAAAACATGCAAATCACAAGACAGAAAAACCCAAGACAAGACTTCCCTCACTGCGGTGTGACAATGTTCTCTTTAAATTGGTCTCACAAGGTTCCACATACTTGGGGGTCCAGGTCCCACAAAGACCACTTTGTTCCATTGTGGTCCAGATCCGGGGAGATTTTGACGACTTGTCCTTACCTAATTTATCTACAGTGGCTCGTGTCTGCTATGTTAAATTGAAAGTACTTTGCGCGATTTTCCTATTTGTTCCGGTGTATGTCACTTGTTCTCCCTCGGTCCTTCTTCGCATCCAGAGCCTCTCTTGGTTGACAAGACTCTGCAGCATCGCGTGGACATCGGGGGCGGTACCACTGGATTGGCAGACCGGGGTGGTGGTTCCTCTCTTTAAGAAGGGGAACCGGAGGGTGTGTTCTAACTATCGTGGGATCACACTCCTCAGCCTTCCCGGTAAGGTCTATTCAGGTGTACTGGAGAGGAGGCTACGTCGGATAGTCGAACCTCGGATTCAGGAGGAACAGTGTGGTTTTCGTCCTGGTCGTGGAACTGTGGACCAGCTCTATACTCTCGGCAGGGTCCTTGAGGGTGCATGGGAGTTTGCCCAACCAGTCTACATGTGTTTTGTGGACTTGGAGAAGGCATTCGACCGTGTCCCTCGGGAAGTCCTGTGGGGAGTGCTCAGAGAGTATGGGGTTTCTGATTGTGGCAGTCCGCTCCCTGTATGATCAGTGCCAGAGCTTGGTCCGCATTGCCGGTAGTAAGTCGGACACGTTTCCAGTGAGGGTTGGACTCCGCCAAGGCTGCCCTTTGTCACCGATTCTGTTCATAACTTTTATGGACAGAATTCTAGGCGCAGTCATGGCGTTGAGGGGATCTGGTTTGGTGGCTGCAAGATTAGGTCTCTGCTTTTTGCAGATCATGTGGTCCTGATGGCTCCATCTGGCCAGGATCTTCAGCTCTCACTGGATCGGTTCGCAGC
>NC_084549.2:5275000-5315000 GCF_033978685.3 Nerophis lumbriciformis
TACTTTATGTATATCAATCATTATTATTATATGTATATCAATCATTGTTATTATATGTATATCAATCATTATTATTATATGTATCCCAATCATTATTATTATATGTATATTAATCATTATTATTGTATGTATATCAAGCATTATTATTGTATGTATATCAAACATTAATATTATATGTATATCAGTGATTATTGTATATCAGTCATTATTATATGTATATTAATCATTGTTATTATATGTATATCAAGCATTTTTATTATATGTATATCAGTCATTATTAGTAAATGTATATCAAGCATTGTTATTATATGTATATCAATCATTATTATTATATGTATATCAATCATTATTATTATATGTATATCAAGCATTATTACTTTATGTATATCAATCATTATTATTATATGTACATCAATCATTGTTATTATAAGTATATCAATCATTATTATTAAATGTATATTAATCATTATTATCATATGTATATCAATCATTATTATCATATGTATATCAAGCATTATTATGATATGTACATCAATCATTATTATTGTATGTATATCAGTCATTGTTATTATATGTATATCAATCATTATTATTATATGTATACATCAATCATTATTACATGTATACATCAATCATTAGTATTATATGTATATCAAGCATTATTATTTATGTATATCAATCATTATTATTATATGTATATCAAGCATTATTATTCATGTATGCCAATCATTATTATTATATGTATCCCAATCATTATTATTATATGTATATCAAGCATTATTATTTATGTATATCAATCATTATTATTATATGTATATCAATCATTATTATTATATGTATATCAAGCATTATTATTTATGTATATCAATCATTATTATTATATGTATCCCAATCATTATTATTATATGTATATTAATCATTATTATTGTATGTATATCAAACATTATTATTGTATGTATATCAAACATTAATATTATATGTATATCAGTGATTATTGTATATCAGTCATTATTATATGTATAATAATCATTGTTATTATATGTATATCAAGCATTATTATTATATGTATATCAGTCATTATTATTAAATGTATATCAAGCATTGTTATTATTTGTATATCAATCATTGTTATTATATGTACCTCAATCATTATTATTATATGTATATCGACCATTATTATTATATGTACATCAAGCATTATTATGATATGCATATCAATCATTGTTATTATATGTATATCAATCATTATTATTATATGTATACATCAATCATTATTACATGTATACATCAATCATTATTATTATATGTATATCAAGCATTATTATTTATGTATATCAATCGTTATTATTATATGTATATCAAGCATTATTATTCATGTATGCCAATCATTATTATTATATGTATCCCAATCATTATTATTATATGTATATCAAGCATTATTATTTATGTATATCAATCATTATTATTATATGTATATCAAGCATTATTATTTATGTATATCAATCATTATTATTATATGTATCCCAATCATTATTATTATATGTATATTAATCATTATTATTGTATGTATATCAAACATTATTATTGTATGTATATCAAACATTAATATTATATGTATATCAGTGATTATTGTATATCAGTCATTATTATATGTATATTAATCATTGTTATTATATGTATATCAAGCATTATTATTATACGTATATCAGTCATTATTATTAAATGTATATCAAGCATTGTTATTATTTGTATATCAATCATTGTTATTATATGTACCTCAATCATTATTATTATATGTATATCAACCATTATTATTATATGTACATCAAGCATTATTACTTTATGTAAATCAATCATTATTATTAAATGTATATCAATCATTGTTATTATATGTATATCAATCATTATTATTATATGTATATTAATCATTATTATTATATGTATATTAATCATTATTATTGTATGTATATCAAGCATTATTATTATATGTATATCAACATTAATATTATATGTATATCAGTGATTATTGTATATCAGTCATTATTATATGTATATTAATCATTGTTATTATATGTATATCAAGCATTATTATTATATGTATATCAGTCATTACTAATAAATGTATATCAAGCATTGTTATTATATGTACATCAATCATTATTATTATATGTACATCAAGCATTATTACTTTATGTATATCAATCATTATTATTATATGTATATCAATCATTGTTATTATATGTATATCAATCATTATTATATGTATATTAATCATTATTATTATATGTATATTAATCATTATTATTGTATGTATATCAAGCATTATTATTATATGTATATCAACCATTATTATTATATGTACATCAAGCATTATTACTTTATGTATATCAATCATTATTATTATATGTATATCAATCATTGTTATTATATGTATATCAATCATTATTATATGTATATTAATCATTATTATTATATGTATATTAATCATTATTATTGTATGTATATCAAGCATTATTATAATATGTATATCAAACATTAATATTATATGTATATCAGTGATTATTGTATATCAGTCATTATTATATGTATATTAATCATTGTTATTATATGTATATCTAGCATTATTATTATATGTATATCAGTCATTATTATTAAATGTATATCAAGAATTGTTATTATTTGTATATCAAACATTGTTATTATATGTACATCAATCATTATTATTATATGTATATCAATCATTATTATTATATGTACATCAAGCATTATTACTTTATGTATATCAATCATTATTATTATATGTATATCAATCATTGTTATTATATGTATATCAATCATTGTTATTATATGTATATCAATCATTATTATTATATGTATATGAATCATTATTATTATATGTATATCAAACATTAATATTATATGTATATCAGTGATTATTGTATATGAGTCATTATTATATGTATATTAATCATTGTTATTATATGTTTATCAAGCATTATTATTATATGTATATCAGTCATTATTATATGTATATCAAGCATTGTTATTATATGTATATCAATCATTATTATTATATGTATATCAAGCATTATTATTATATGTATATCAATCATTATTATTATATGTATATCAAGCTTTATTATTATATGTATATCAAGCATTATTACTTTATGTATATCAATCATTATTATTATATGTATATCAATCATTATTATTATATGTAGATTAATCATTATTATATGTATATCAATCATTATCATCATATGTATATCAATCATTATTATTATATGTATATCAATCATTATTATGATATGTATATCAATCATTATTATTGTATGTATATCAATTATTATTATATGTATATCAATCATTGTTATGATATGTATATCAATCATTATTATTGTGTGTATATCAATCATTATTATATGTATATCAATCATTGTTATTATATGTATATCAATCATTATTATTATATGTATATTAATCATTATTATTATATGTATATCAATCATTATTATTATATGTATATTAATCATTATTATTATATGTATATCAATCATTATTATTATATGTTTACATCAATCATTATTATTATATGTACATCAATCATTATTAGTATATGTATATCAATTATATCAAGCATTATTATTATATGTGGGTTAGGGTTAGGTTTAGGGTTAGGGTTAGGGTTAGGGTTGGGGTTGGGGTTAGGGTTAGGGTTGTTTAGGGTCATTGGAGGTGGACACTTGTCCAGGGTGTACAACGCCTTCCGCCAGAATGCAGCTGGGATAGACTCCAGCACCGCCGCGACCCCAAATGGGACAAGCGGTAGCAAATGGAGGGATGGATGGATATATATAAAGACACACACACTAAAAGACACACACACGCACCCAAAGACAAATGGACAAAGACACAAACAGACACACACACAACACACACATACAAAGACACACACTGTGAATGTGTGTTAATGAGTGCAGGACATTGAAGATAAGATCTATAAAATAAAATCTGTCTGCTTAACCTTACCCTCAACTTTATTGTGTGTGTGTGTGTGTGTGTGTGTGTTTGTGTGTGTGTGTGTGTGTGTGTGTGTGTGTGTGTGTGTTGTGCAGGAGCAGCTCGGATCGCCGCAAGGAGAAGTCCCGTGACGCCGCTCGCTATCGCCGCAGTAAA
Source organism: Nerophis lumbriciformis (assembly GCF_033978685.3). NCBI lineage: Eukaryota > Metazoa > Chordata > Actinopteri > Syngnathiformes > Syngnathidae > Nerophis > Nerophis lumbriciformis. The sequence goes on from NC_084549.2 coordinate 5,279,180, forward strand.
GAAAGCGAAGTTTTCTACGAGCTGGCTCACCAACTTCCTGTGGCTCGCAGCATCAGCGCTCACCTGGACAAGGCGTCCATCATGAGGCTCGCCATCAGCTTCCTGCGCACACGCACACTCTTTGCCACAGGTGCGCACACACACACACACACACACACACAACCTGTATTATTGTGACGGTACTCGTGGTCCTTAGATTGTTGGTAGTGCGCGGTGGTGTGTGTGAGCAGTCGTGGTCCTCAGATTGTTGGTAGTGCGCGGTGGTGTGTGTGAGCAGTCGTGGTCCTTAGATTGTTGGTAGTGCGCGGTGGTGTGTGTGAGCAGTCGTGGTCCTTAGATTGTTGGTAGTGCGCGGTGGTGTGTGTGAGCAGTCGTGGTCCTCAGATTGTTGGTAGTGCGCGGTGGTGTGTGTGAGCAGTCGTGGTCCTCAGATTGTTGGTAGTGCGTGGTGGTGTGTGTGAGCAGTCGTGGTCCTCAGATTGTTGGTAGTGCGCGGTGGTGTGTGTGAGCAGTCGTGGTCCTCAGATTGTTGGTAGTGCGCGGTGGTGTGTGTGAGCAGTTGTGGTCCTCAGATTGTTGGTAGTGCGCGGTGGTGTGTGTGAGCAGTTGTGGTCCTCAGATTGTTGGTAGTGCGCGGTGGTGTGTGTGAGCAGTCATGGTCCTCAGATTGTTGGTAGTGCGCGGTGGTGTGTGTGGGCGAAGGACAGAGTGAGGTTCAGTGAGGACAACACACATGTTTACAGTCACGGTGCTCAGATGCAAACTCCGATACAAGACAAGATTGGACAGGAAGTCGACAACTTTGTCCAGCATTGGACGTCTGCTGGCATTGCTGCTGCCAGCCATAACAGCCCCGCACTGTGGCGCCAACATGCTGGCATGCACACACACACACACACACACACACACACACACACACACACACACACACTCACAGTTTAAAGAGTGTAAGTCAATTGCGCGTCAAAGATCAACAAGGTATCCATTTTATTTTTGAAACCTTTTCACAGGAAGGACTTTTTCACAGTTTAGCTTAGCATCATTAGCCTAGCCTAGCATCAATGGTCTGGCCCTGTATCATTAGCCTAGCCTAGCATCATTGGCCTAGCCTACAACCATTAGTTTAGCCCGGCCGAGCATCGTAAGGCTAGGCTAGCATCATTAGCCTAGCATAATTAGCCTAGCCTAGCATCATTAGGCTAGCCTAGCATATTAATCTAACCTCGCATCATAAATCTAGACTTGCCTCGTTAGCCAAGCATGATTAATCTACATTAGCATCATTAGCCTAGCCTAGCATCATTAGTCTGGATTAACATCATTAGCCTAGCCTAGCCTCATTAGTTTAGACTAGCATACTTAGTCTACACTAGCGACATTAGCCTTGTATATATATATATATATATATATATATATATATATATAGAGAGAGAGAGAGAGAGAGAGAGAGAGAGAGAGAGAGAGAGAGAGAGAGAGAGAGAGAGAGAGAGACAGAGAGAGATTTTTTTGTATTATTTTATTTATTTATTTTCATATATATTGTATACTATAATTCCAGAAGGAATAAATACAAAGAAAAACACAAGATATATTTTGTATGGCGAAGATAAAATATTACAACAGGTTATTATAGATAGGAATTATTTGATTTAATGAAATTAAATAATTAACATGGTGTTAAGCCATAAAACTAGCAATTTTAATACATTTAAAAATATATATATATATAAAATATATATATATATATATATATATATATATATATATATATATATATATATATATATATATATATATATATATATAAATTTAAATACATTAAAAAAAAATATATATATATATATATATATATATATATATATATATCATTACACCCCTAATTGTAGTGTTGTAGTATTTTAGTTTTGTAGTATTGTTGTATTGTAGTATTTTAATGTTGTAGTATTGTATATTTGTAGTGTTGTAGTATTGTAATATTGTAATGTTATATATTTGTAGTGTTGTAGTATTGCAATATTGTGGTATCGTATATTTGTAGTATTGTGGTATTGTAGTATTGTAATGTTGTAGTATTGTATTATTGTAGTGTTGTATGTTAGTAGTATTGTGGTATTGTAGTATTGTAATGTTGTAGTATTGTATATTTTTAATATTGTGGTATTGTAGTTTTGTAAAGTTTTGGTATTGTAATGTTGTATGTTTGTTGTATTGTTGTATTGTAGTATTGTAATGCTGTAGTATTGTATATTTGTAGTGTTTTAGTGTTGTAGTATTGTAATATTGTAATGTTGTATATGTGTAGTATTGTAATGTTGTAGTATTGTATATGTGTAATATTGTGGTATTTTAGTATTGTAATTTTGTAGTATTGTGTAATTATAGTATTGTAATATTGTAGTGTTGTATATTTGTATTTTTGTAGTGTTGTATGTTAGTAGTATTGTGGTATTGTAGTATTGTAATGTTGTAGTATTCTATATTTTTAATATTGTGATATTGTAGTTTGGTAAAGTTGTAGTATTGTAATGTTGTATGTTTGTAGTATTGTTGTATTGTAGTATTGTAATGCTGTATTATTGTATATTTGTAGTGTTGTAGTATTGTAATATTGTAATGTTATATATGTGTAGTATTGTAATGTAGTATTGTATATGTGTAGTATTGTGGTATTGTAGTATTGTAATGTTGTAGTATTGTGTAGTTATAGTATTGTAATTTTGTAGTGTTGTATATTTGAAGTATTGTAGTGTTGCAGTATTATAGTGTTATAATATTGTATATTTGTAGTATTGTCCAATTGTACTGCACTGGTTGCGAGTTGTACTTCTCTGACTTGAGAAATAAAGTTTTGAAAAGGTGCAAAAAGAAAGTAAAACAAAGAGTGTCCCAACAGAAAGTGATCATGTGATCAAGCGGGATGGTTATATAACAGGAACAGTTCTGCTAATCACTGCTAAGAATGTGTGTCAAAGTGCAGGACTCAGTCTCCTCTGGGACCCAACAGAAACTTGCAGGGTCCTCAGAAGGCACAGGACTGTTGGACCCCATCCAGACTTGACTTCTGGGTCGTGTGGGAAAAAGTAGACACCAATCTGAAGGAAATACTGCAGGAACATTGAACTTCCTTCTGGCACAGCCCTTCTGCAAACATAACACACACACACACAGACACACACACGCGCACACACACCCTGGACAACAAAAATAGGGTAGCCTCTGGACAAGGAAGGCAGGGTAGATCCTGGACAAGGAAGGCAGGATATGGTATGGTATGGTATGGGGTGGCATGCTTTTTATCGTCATTGCACAAGTACAACAACATTACATTTTTACCCCAAAGCCGTGAGTGGTTATAGGTTGCCACTCTCAGTGCCCCGTAAAAGGTGGGAGAAAAGGTAGACACTGGGCGAGGATGAGTTAAACAAAAGTTGATTTCAGACTGGGCTCTCTATGAGGAAGGGGATACAGACTGCGGCAGAGAAAAAAACTTGATAGCCGATATACACATGTTGACACAGAAACCACAAGACTTGCAACAGATGCGAGGAGTCAGGCATCCGCCCCGAAGCTGCCAGCCACTAGGGGCTCTGCGCCGTTGTCCGTCGTACCACGTGGAGCGAAGCGGTGGCAAAGGCGTGGGATGCGGGTGTGTGTGCATTAGAGATGCGCGGATAGGCAATTATTTCCTCCGCAACCGCATGACAAAAGTCGTCAACCATCCGCATCCACCTGAATTAACATTTAATCAACACTGCACCCGCCCGTTGTTATATATCTAATATAGACGATGCAAGGCATTAGTGAGGTTATAAAGCTTTTGCCTGTTAAAGAAAGGAGACTGATCCAATGCAGCAATCATCTGGGAGCCGCGCTGAGCGCACCTCCAAGCGCGTGGAGGTGCGATGTCCCTCGCACCCGCAGCGGCTCCACCCGGGCTCGCGCCCGAGGCTTCAGCGCGCTCTGCGGCGGCCATCCTACTCGTCGCGGCCTAGCCCTCGTGGCTCTCGCTGCCGGCGACGGCCGGGTATGGGCCCGACGCTCCAGCGCCATCCATTTTCAGGGCTAGTTGATTCGGCAGGTGGGTTGTTACACACTCCTTAGCGGGTTCCGACTTCCATGGCCACCGTCCTGCTGTCTATATCAACCAACACCTTTTCTGGGGTCTGATGAGCGTCGGCATCGGGCGCCTTAACCCGGCGTTCGGTTCATCCCGCAGCGCCAGTTCTGCTTGCCCCACCCCTTTCGTGAGCGCACTGCGCGCGGAGTGACCCCTGTTACGCGCCCCCAGCAACGGGGGTGGCGGGCAGGTAAGCTGCGCGGGCGGAGCGCGCGGAGTGACCCCTGTTACGAGCCCCCGGCCACAGGGGTGGCGGGCAGGTAAGCTGCTTACCTGCTGCGCGTGAAGGCGGACGAGGCGGGGTGTCCGTTCGGTGGGCGCGGTGGTGACCCTGGACGTGCGTCGGGCCCTTCTCGCGGATCACCTCAGCTACGGCTCCCGGTGGGGCCCTCTCGGGGGAAGGGGCCTCGGTCCCGGACCCCTGCGAGGCGTCCCTTCTCCGCTCCGTAAAAGTGTCCATCTCTTTTTTTTTTCTTCTTCTGTTGTGGCATATGCTGCAGGTGCCTGCTCGTTTTTCGTATGTGGGTAACAACATTTAACTATGTATATATATTTCCGAATTGGTTTAACTGCCACCCGCCTGAATCTATTTAAAATCTAATTTTTTTTTATTTCAACCGCCCGACCCGACCCGCGGATAAAATCTATTTTTTTTTTATTTCAACCGCCCGAACCGCGGATAATCCGCGGACTCCGCGGTTGTGTCCGCAAACCGCGCATCTCTAGTGTGCATATGTAGCCATGGTCCATGGTGTGTGTTGAGTCCGTAGGCCTGGAGTTGCTCTGCATGCCATGGCAAAGGAACAGAGTTGATCTTTTTAGGTGTTGTTGACAGGGAAGGAGTTTTTTTTTCCGTCTTCGTTCCACTGTCCTCGAGAAGAATCTTGAAGTAACAACCTTGCCGCGTCGCGGCCAGGGAAAACAATCAAGATTAGAATGGTTCTGTTTGAGCGAGCAAAGACAAGTTTACTCTAATTGCCTATTCCTGGTCCTCAAATTCATCCTGCAGGGCAGACGGTCCGATGTTATCACAAAAGTCTGGGTGTCCACAGTTCTGCCCGCATCCTCCAATCATGTGTGGCAGCTTTAGGGTACTTTGAACGGCTGCCGGCATATTCCAATTTGTCAATAAATCAGGGCAACACTTACTCCAATCAGCAGGTGTCCTGTTATCATGATTCCAAATAGATATCGTCGACTTCCTCGACTGGAAGGGTCAACAGGCACGCGGCACTCCACTTCTCCCAAGAGTCTGTCGTGTGTCCAGCAACAACCGTTCTGATAGGACAGACAGGCTCCCCTGAATCTTGTCAATTTTGTTGAGAGGAAAGTTGATTAATTCCAATGTTTTGGAGAGCAGTGCTAAAAGGGACAACAAGAAAGTTACGCAAGACTGGACGAAACAAAGAGGCAAGCAGGGCAAACACGGAGAGTGGAGGGAGTGCGACCACCCTTGCCAAGAGCCAAGGATATCAGGGTAGACCCTGGACAATAAAAGCAGGTACACCTGGACAATGAAGGCAGCGTACACCTTGACAAGAAAGGCAGGGTACACACTTGACGAGGAAGGCAGGGTAAATCCTGGACAATGAAGGCAGCGTACACCTGGACAAGTCGGGACCCGGGGTGGACCGCTCGTCTGTGCATCGGTTGGGGACGTCTCTGCGCTGCTGACCTGTCTCCGCTCGGGATGGTCTCCTGCTGGCCCCACAATGGACTGGACTCTCACTATTATGTTAGATCCACTATGGACTGGACTCTCACAATATTATGCTAGATCCACTCGACGTCCATTGCACCGGTGGCCCAGGGGGGTCTCCACATCTGCGGTCCCCTCCAAGGTTTCTCATTGTCCCATTGGGTTGAGTTTTTCCTTGCCCTGATGTGGGATCTGAGCCGAGGATGTCGTTGTGGCTTGTGTATCCCTTCGAGACACTCGTGATTTAGGGCTATATACATAAGTAAACATTGATTGATTGATTGAAGGAAGTCAGGGTACACACTGGACAAGGAAGGCAGGGTAAATCCTGGACAATGAAGGCAGGGTACAGATAGACAACATTCACACTCAAATCCACACACTAGGACCAATCACTCAGGTGCATGTCTTTGGAGGCAGGCCTATCCCAAGGTTCATGTCTTTAGGGGCGGTAGGGGCCTATCCCCAGGTGCATGTCTTTGGAGGTGGTAGGGGACTATCCCCAGGTGCATGTCTTTGGAGGTGGGAGAGAACCCACGCAGTCACCGGGAGAATATGCAAAGTTCACACAGAAAGACCCCGAGCCTGGGACTCAAACCCGGGACATTCTCGCTGTGAGGTACGAGAGCTAACCACTGCAGCACAATGCTGCCTTTTCTAGTGCTTATACATGTGAATATTTCCAGGTTAATTAGACACACTTACAGGTCTTCATTAAAGTGAACAAAACAATGTTTTCCCCCTAAAAACAAAAGCTCAAGGACAGCTTGTGAGGTTTTCTATGGCGCAGTACCAAGAAGACATCAAAATTGACTAATCAGAAGACGAACTAGAGAAAGTACAAGTCTTGGCAAAGTTTCTGTTTGTGAAGCAGTGGAAGCATTATTACCTTTTTCAGTCGGAGAGCTACACCTCCAGGGCGTGGTGGTCAGCTCGGCGCCGGCACCGTCTCTAGTCTGCGGCAGAGGCGCGTGCCGTCAAGACAAGCTCCATGTGTGACAGCATTGAGTCCATTAAAAAGATCCTGCATCTGCAGTCGTCTTCAGAAGGGCCAACCAGGTGCACCTATCAAGGCTGCCTGCTTGCTTGGCCACGCCCTTAACAGCTGACTGGCGACACGTCACACTGGTCAGGTGACCCTTAGCGAGAAGAAAATGTTAAAGATGATTTCTTACTCTCCAAAAACTACTTTTAATGTTTAAAGAAGACCAATTCATGTATCCTCCCAACTCACCCGCTGTAGGCGGGGCCTCTGTAGGTCTTAACTCGCCTTCCTCCCCATTGAGGAGGGGTTGGGGCAGTTTATTAATATCAGATGTTCCAACTGCGAGGTTGATCGTCCAATCAGACTTGAATCGTCGACTCTCTGACTGTTTGAAGACAGCACTAATTTGGAGATACAAGCCGTCTCTGCTTTTGGTCCTGCTTGAATTTGTGAGCATAAATGTGAGTTCAGAGCCTACCCGCTGCTCGCTGGTGTAGCAAAAGTCACACGGAACCCCGTAAGATCCATCCATCCATCCATCTTCTTCCGCTTATCCGAGGTCGGGTCGTGGGGGCAGCAGCCTAAGCAGGGACGCCCAGACTTCCCGAGGCGTTCCCAGGCCAGCCGGGAGACATAGTCTTCCCAACGTTTCCTGGGTCTTCCCCGTGGCCTTCTACCGGTCGGCCGTGCCCTAAACACCTCCCTAGGGAGGCGTTCGGGTGGCATCCTGACCAGATGCCCGAACCACCTCATCTGGCTCCTCTCGATGTGGAGGAGCAGCGGCTTTACTTTGAGCTCTCCCCGGATGGCAGAGCTTCTCACCCTATCTCTAAAGGAGAGCCCTGCCACCCGGCAGAGGAAACTCATTTCGGACGCTTGTACCCGTGATCTTGTCCTTTCGGTCATAACCCAAAGTTCATGACCATAGGTGAGGATGGGAACGTAGATCGACCGGTAAATTGAGAGCTTTGCTTTCCAGCTCAGCTCCTTCTTCACCACAACGGATCGATACAGCGTCCGCATTACTGAAGACGCCGCACCGATCCGCCTGTCGATCTCACGATCCACTCTTTCCCCACTGGTGAACAAGACTCCGAGGTACTGAAACTCCTCCACTTAGGGCAGACTCTCCTCCGCAACCCGTAGATGGCACTCCACCCTTTTCCGGGCGAGAACCATGTACTCGGACTTGGAGGTGCTGATTCTCATCCCATTCGCTTCACACTCGGCTGCGAACCGATCCAGTGAGAGCTGAAGATCCTGGCCAGATGAAGCCATCAGGACCACATCATCTGCAAAAAGCAGAGACCTAATCCTGCAGCCACCAAACCGGGTCCGCTCAACACCTTGACTACGCCTAGAAATTCTGTCCATAAAAGTTATGAACAGAATCGGTGACAAAGGGCAGCCTTGGCGGAGTCCAACCCTCACTGGAAACGTATCCGACTTACTGCGGGCAATGCGGACCAAGCTCTGATACTGATCATACAGTGTGAGAGTGTAAGATCCGCCTGAAAACATCGGGTTTTACTCGCTAGCATTAGCTTATACCTAAAGATGGTTGTTTTCTAACGATTGGAAACCATTCACAGCTTCTTCCAGCCCAACTTGGCCAAGTCCTTGTTCGGCTGAGGCCTGCTCTTCCACCCACACCTTGACTTCCTGTCCACACCTTGACTTCCTGTCCACACCTTGACTTCCTGTCCAGGCTTTGACTTCCTGTCCAGGCCTTGACTTCCTGTCCACACCTGAAGCTGCTCTGACTCACCCACGACTCTGATTGTGCGAGATAGTATCACTAATATCCACATGTTTAACGGCATTGGTCGCTACTACTCAGGAGCACTAGTGATGAACATCGTCACCGTTCTCGCCTGTTGGATTTAATGAGACACCAATCAGAACGGACACAAAATGATTTTATAGTCCTCTTCAGTCTGCTGGAAGAGATACATTGTATGTACATTACTTCATGAAACTACTGTACTATATGTGTTTCATACAATACTGCTGTTGTAACCTGTGGTATTCTTTAGGACTATTTGTCCTAACTCAACAGACCAAAAGTGGAGTTTTGAGAGAGGGTGTAAGAATGAATCGGTACAAACTGATAACAGATTTAACTTTAAAACTACGATACATAGTGTTGCGTCGACCAGCTCTTCCTCCCAGGGAATCTAAGTTACTAGTCAATCCCAAGTTCTTTCGATGACATATATGCTGACTAAGAAGGACCATCAAGACAGAATTGGAATATTTTCACGTTTATACCAAAGCTTTAGGAGGACAGTTTAACCAATACATTCATATCGGCTGCTCTAGTTGATCTGGCCTTCCAAGGGAAAAACCAACTTCTTTTCACACAAAGAAAACCCCCATCTCCCCCTCGCACCACTGATAAGAAACCAATGGGGGAGGTCTTCACATTCCAACGTAAGAAACAAAACAGACCTCTGAAAACAAGAGAAACTAGTAAAATATAAAAAGGAAAAGTACTAGATCCTCTAAACATGCCTATGTAAAAAGAAAGAACTCTTAAACATATATGCATCCTTCCACAATAGAACTATAGACGATAGAACATCCACCAGGTTTGGAAAGGACTTGACAAGAAGTTGTTTATGTTTGTGTCGTTTTGTAACAGCCAAGACTTTGCAGGATCCATGATCGGGTTAGGTCCAAAGCCTTTTTCTCTCCACACAATACTCAGGTTCTTAGTTCTGCTTTTAATGTCTCTAATTATTGTTTTGATTCCAAGAAGTTGGTCTTCAAGGCTCTACTCGCTGTTGTTTGCCAACAAGGTGGTCATGGATTATGTCTGCGAGGATCTCATGGAGTCAAGTGATTAGCTGGCAGCTCTTTGCTGGTCTTTCTTTTATAGATCACAACCATTTTGTATCATCCAGTTCTGTTCTTTCCAGTTCTATGTGCCCTCCAAGATAGTCACCAGTTCTTCCATTCAAATGCAATCCAGTTCTTAGTCTCCATCTCAACTCACCAAAGCTGTACTAAAACATTTTGATAGATTTTTGAGCGCCGTGTGTAATGTTCTTTATTTTCAATGGAACATATACAATGTTGTTGTTGTTTACTTGAGTCAATGTCAATCAATCAATGAATGTTTGAATATTGAATGAATCTCTACTCAGTGGCCTAGTGGTTAGAGTGTCCGCCCTGAGATCGGTAGGTTGTGAGTTCAAACCCCGGCCGAGTCATACCAAAGACTATAAAAATGGGAGCCATTACCTCCCTGCTTGGCACTCAGCATCAACGGTTGGAATTGGGGGTTAAATCACCAAAAATGATTCCCAGGCGCGGCACCATTGCTGCCCACTGCTCCCCTCACCTCCCAGGGGGTGAACAAGGGTGATGGGTCAAATGCAGAGGGCACATTTCACCACACCTAGTGTGTGTGTGTGACAATCATTGGTACTTTAACTTGAACTTAATGTTTACTTATATAGCCCTAAATCTGTCTCAAAGGGCTGCACAAGCCACAACGACATCCTCGGCTCAGATCCCACATCAGGGCCGTCCATCCATCCATTTTCTACCGCTTGTCCCGTTCAGGGTCGCGGGGGGGTGCAGGGCATTGAGTCATATTGCCATCATTGTGCAGTCTACACGTATCTCTTATGTTTGACTGCCATCTACTGGTCACACTTATCATTACACCATGCACCAAATAAAATGGCGACGTCGGTAAGCACAACCAAAATGATTCCGTACATTTAGGCACACCGGGTTATAAAGCGCACTGTCGAGTTTTGAGAAAATTAGAGGATTTTAAGTGCGCCTTATAGTCCGAAAAATACGGTAATTGTATTTTTTATTATCATTAATATTATTATTAGTATCATTTTTTTTTTTTTTTTTCCATCCATCCATCCATCCATCTTCTTCCGCTTATCCGAAGTCGGGTTGCGGGGGCAGCAGCTTAAGCAGGGAAGCCCAGACTTCCCTCTCCCCAACCACTTCGTCCAGCTCCTCCCGGGGGATCCCGAGGCGTTCCCAGGCCAGCCGGGAGAGATAGTCTTCCCAGCGTGTCCTGGGTCTTCCCCGTGGCCTCCTACCGGTCGGACGTGCCCGAAACACCTTCCTAGGGAGGCGTTCGGGTGGCATCCTGACCAGATGCCCGAACCACCTCATCTGGCTCCTCTCGATGTGGAGGAGCAGCGGCTTTACTTTGAGCTCCCCCCGAATGACAGAGCTTCTCACCCTATCTCTAAGGGAGAGCCCCGCCACTCGGCGGAGGAAACTCATTTCGGCCGCTTGTACTCGTGATCTTGTCCTTTCGGTCATGACCCAAAGCTCATGACCATAGGTGAGGATGGGAACGTAGATCGACCGGTAAATCGAGAGCTTTGCCTTCCGGCTCAGCTCCTTCTTCACCACAACGGATCGATACAGCATCCGCATTACTGAAGACGCCGCACCGATCCGCCTGTCGATCTCACGATCCACTCTTCCCCCACTCGTGAACAAGACTCCGAGGTACTTGAACTCCTCCACTTGGGGAAAGATCTCCTCCCCAACCCGGAGATGGCACTCCACCCTTTTCCGGGAGAGAACCATGGACTCGGACTTGGAGGTGCTGATTCCCATCCCAGTCGCTTCACACTCGGCTGCGAACCGATCCAGTGAGAGCTGAAGATCTTGGCCGGAGGAAGCCATCAGGACCACATCATCTGCAAATAGCAGTGACCTAATCCTGCAGCCACCAAACCAGATCCCCTCAACGCCCTGACTGCGCCTAGAAATTCTGTCCATAAAGGTTATGAACAGAATCGGTGACAAAGGGCAGCCTTGGCGGAGTCCAACCCTCACTGGAAACGTGTCCGACTTACTGCCGGCAATGCGGACCAAGCTCTGACACTGATCATACAGGGAGCGAACTGCCACAATAAGACAGTCCGTTACCCCATACTCTCTGAGCACTCCCCACAGGACTTCCCGGGGTACACGGTCGAATGCCTTCTCCAAGTCCACAAAACACATGTAGACTGGTTGGGCAAACTCCCATGCACCCTCAAGGACCCTGCCGAGAGTATAGAGCTGGTCCACAGTTCCACGACCAGGACGAAAATCACACAGTTCCTCCTGAATCCGAGGTTCGACTATCCGGCGTAGCCTCCTCTCCAGTACACCTGAATAGACCTTACCGGGAAGGCTGAGGAATGTGATCCCACGATAGTTGGAACACACCCTCCGGTTCCCCCTTCTTAAAGAGAGAAACCACCACCTCGGTCTGCCAATCCAGAGGTACCGCCCCCGATGTCCACGCGATGTTGCAGAGTCTTGTCAACCAAGACAGCCCCACAGCATCCAGAGCCTTAAGGAACTCCGGGCGGATCTCATCCACCCCCGGGGCCTTGCCACCGAGGAGCTTTTTAACTACCTCGGCAACCTCAGCCCCAGAAATAGGAGAGCCCACCACAGACTCCCCAGGCCCTGCTTCCTCATAGGAAGACGTGCTGGTAGGATTGAGGAGGTCTTCGAAGTATTCCCTCCACCGATCCACATATTATTTTTATTATTATTAATATTATTAGTAGTAGTAGCTGTGTTGTTTTATTGTTCTCACTATTATTTGTATTATTGCTGTTTTTATTCTTGTTATTACCATTGTTGTTTGTCTAAAGTTATTTTTACGATATACGGAATTTAATAGCGTTTGGATTTTTTTTGAGTTTACAAACGTTTAAACATCTTTGCTTGTTTGTTTTGGTCTGAGAACATGACTCGTAATCTCTAAAAGTGTGTGTCTGTGTGTGTGCGTGTGTGTGTGTGTGTGTGTGTGTGTGTGTGTGTGTGTGTGTGTGTGACTCAGGCTGCAATGGCAACGAGGAGGAGCAGATGAGCAGCTTCTACCTAAAGTCTCTGGAGGGCTTCGTCACCGTGGTAACGTCTGACGGGGACATGATCTTCCTGTCGGAAAACATCAACAAATTCATGGGGCTCACACAGGTACACACACACACACACACACACACAGTCACACACACACACAAGCAAACACATGCTGGGGTGACATCATCAGGTGGGCGTGTCCAATGTTTGATGGTGTGCAGGTGGAGCTGACGGGTCACAGCATCTTCGACTTCACACACCCGTGTGATCACGACGAGATCAGAGAGAACCTCAGCCTCAAGACCGCCAGTCAGTTTTTTATCTTTCTTATTAACTCACACACACACACACACACACACACACATCAGTGTTAATTTTGACAACAGTTTTTAATGTAGTTGGTTGGTTGAACATGTATACATTATTAATAAATCACATATTTATTTGGAACATGTATTATTATAATTGTCAGGTTCAAACACTGATGACATCTATTAAACAAGACAAGAAGCAAGGAATCATGCAGAGACAGAGTTAAATATTACTCATGAGGAGAGACGTATTGGGCTGTACACTTATTACAGATCCATCCAACCTACGCTTTAAAGCACAGCCCACGTGCTCCTCTATTTATTCGGGAGGTCCCTGGTTTACATCACCGAGGTTGCTTCTGAAGGACGGGGGGGTAATTTCAGCAGCCCCAGTTAGACACAATACATGATTATTCGAAAATGGAAATGTGCTGGCACTCGTGATATCGCCCTGTCGATGCTTTGTCTGCGTCAAGGTACTCGATGTTCGCCCTTGGCAGTCAAACACTGATACGAGACGACTCGCAATCCAAGATTGCAAGTTGTCCCTTTGCACAGATAGAAAAGTACAACTTCAGCACAATTGATCATAACTATAGCAACGGCCTTTAAGCATAAGAGTTGTGTGATAACTTTATACATATTTATTTGGAACATGTATACAGTATTAATAAAATACACCACATATTTATTTGGAACATGTATACAGTATTAATATAATACACCACATATTTTTTTGGAACATGTATACAGTATTAATATAACACATCACATATTTATTTGGAACATGTATACAGTATTAATATCATTGTCAGGTTCAAACACTGATGACATCTATTAAACAAGACAAGAAGCAAGGAATCATGCAGAGACAGAGTTAAATATTACTCATGAGGAGAGACGTATTGGGCTGTACACTTATTACAGATCCATCCAACCTACGCTTTAAAGCACAGCCCACGTGCTCCTCTATTTATTCGGGAGTTCCTATCGCCCTGTCGATGCTTTGTCTGCGTCAAGGTACTCGATGTTCGCCCTTGGCAGTCAAACACTGATACGAGACGACTCGCAATCCAAGATTGCACGTTGTCCCTTTGCACAGATAGAAAAGTACAACTTCAGCACAATTGATCATAACTATAGCAACGGCCTTTAAGCATAAGAGTTGTGTGATAACTTTATACATATTTATTTGGAACATGTATACAGTATTAATAAAATACACCACATATTTATTTGGAACATGTATACAGTATTAATATAATACACCACATATTTTTTTGGAACATGTATACAGTATTAATATAACACATCACATATTTATTTGGAACATGTATACAGTATTAATATAACACATCACATATTTATTTGGAACATGTATACAGTATTAATATCATTGTCAGGTTCAAACACTGATGACATCTATTAAACAAGACAAGAAGCAAGGAATCATGCAGAGACAGAGTTAAATATTACTCATGAGGAGAGACGTATTGGGCTGTACACTTATTACAGTTCCAACCTACGCTTTAAAGCACAGCCCACGTGCTCCTCTATTTATTCGGGAGGTCCCTGGTTTACATCACCGAGGTTGCTTCTGAAGGACGGGGGGGTAATTTCAGCAGCCCCAGTTAGACACAATATATGATTATTCAAAAATGGAAATGTGCTGACACTCGTGATATCGCCCTGTCGATGCTTTGTCTGCGTCAAGGTACTCGATGTTCGCCCTTGGCAGTCAAACACTGATACGAGACGACTCGCAATCCAAGATTGCACGTTGTCCCTTTGCACAGATAGAAAAGTACAACTTCAGCACAATTGATCATAACTATAGCAACGGCCTTTAAGCATAAGAGTTGTGTGATAACTTTATACATATTTATTTGGAACATGTATACAGTATTAATATAATACACCACATATTTATTTGGAACATGTATACAGTATTAATATAATACACCACATATTTTTTTGGAACATGTATACAGTATTAATATAACACATCACATATTTATTTGGAACATGTATACAGTATTAATATAACACATCACATATTTATTTGGAACATGTATACAGTATTAATATCATTGTCAGGTTCAAACACTGATGACATCTATTAAACAAGACAAGAAGCAAGGAATCATGCAGAGACAGAGTTAAATATTACTCATGAGGAGAGACGTATTGGGCTGTACACTTATTACAGATCCATCCAACCTACGCTTTAAAGCACAGCCCACGTGCTCCTCTATTTATTCGGGAGGTCCCTGGTTTACATCACCGAGGTTGCTTCTGAAGGACGGGGGGGTAATTTCAGCAGCCCCAGTTAGACACAATATATGATTATTCAAAAATGGAAATGTGCTGACACTCGTGATATCGCCCTGTCGATGCTTTGTCTGCGTCAAGGTACTCGATGTTCGCCCTTGGCAGTCAAACACTGATACGAGACTGTCATGTCTGTGTAATCATGTTTTGTTTAGTTATAGGACTCTTTAGTTTCTGTCTTTTCACTCCCTCGTCTTGTCACCATAGTTACCCATTAGTTTCACCTGTCATGTCACGCACCTGTTTTGAGTCACGCACCTGTTGTTAATCATGTCTGTGTTATTTAAGCTTTTCATTTTCTGTTGTTTGTCCTGGAGTCATAGCCTTTCTCACCCTGCTATCCTCGCGTTTTCAAGCCCTGTTCACGGTCCCATGCCACAGTAAGTGTTTTTATTTCGTGTTCAGTTTCTGCCTTTGTGCAAGTTTTGTTTTCATTCGCCAAGTTTTTTTTTCTTGGACATCTGGTATCTGTCCTTAAGGGAGGGGCTCTGTCATGTCTGTATTATCATGTTTTGTTTTAAGTCATGTTTTGTTTAGTTTCTGTCTTTTCACTCCCTTGTCTGGTCACCATAGCAACCATTAGTTTTCACCTGTCACGTCACGCACCTGTGTCACGTTTTGAGTCACGCACCTGCTTTCACTAATCATGTCCATAGTATTTAAGTTCATTCATTTTCTGTTGTTCGGCCTGACGACCTCACACCACATTTATGCTCTGTCCATTGTTTCATGGCCATGTTCACGCTGCTCCTTTTTTGTCCAAGCCAAGTAAGTTTTTGTTCCATGTTTATAATCTTTTTGTTTTTCATAGTTTATTCTCCGCCACTGTGCGTGCTTTTCATTTGTACTTTTTGCTATAGTCTTTTGGTTTCATAGTTTATTATCCGCCACTGTGCGCGCTTTCATTTATCCCTTTTTTTTTTATATATTAAATTGATATATTAAAACCCGCCATGTACCTTAATTCCCGTCTCGCCCGTGCCAACTTTCCGTTGCACCCCGGAAAAGCAAACTCCCAAGATCAAGTCCTGACAGAGACGACTCGCAATCCAAGATTGCAAGTTGTCCCTTTGCACGGATAGAAAAGTACAACTTCAGCACAATTGATCATAACTATAGCAACGGCCTTTAAGCATAAGAGTTGTGTGATAACTTTATACATATTTATTTGGAACATGTATACAGTATTAATATAATACACCACATATTTCTTTGGAACATGTATACAGTATTAATAAAATACACCACATATTTATTTGGAACATGTATACAGTATTAATAAAATACACCACATATTTACTCATATCAGATACCACGTATACATACCACGTATTTTAATTTTAGTGATATTTTAATTTATTAATTTTAATTTTTTTTTATTAATGAATTTATTAATCAATCCAACAAAACAATACACAACAAATACCATAATAATGCAATCCAATTCCAAAACCAAACTCGACCCAGCAACATTCAGAATAGCAATAAACAGAGCAATTGAGAGCAACACAAACATGACACGGAACAATCTAAAAGTAGTGAGACACAAATGAATATTATCAACAACAGTATCAATATTAGTAACAATTTCAACATAGCAGTGATTAAAAATCCCTCATTGATGTTATCATTACAAACATTAATACAAAAAATTGAGAAAAAAGGGTTAGGGTTAGGGTTACAGTGTCACAGTGGCTTACACTTGCATCGCATCTCATAAACTTGACAACACACTGTGTCCAATATTTTCCACAAAGATATAAAAAGTCATATTTTGGTTCATTTAATAGTTAAAACAAATTTAAATTAAAGCTGCAAGCAGCATTGGTCGGGCCCGCGTATTTGGCAGGTGCTAGTCCTAAGTGTCCCAATACTTTTGTCAAGTTTTAGTCCCAAGTGTCCCAATACTTTTGTCCAGTGTAAGTGTCCCAATACCCTTGTCCAGTGGTAGTCCTAAGTGTCCCAATACTTTAGTCTACTTTTAGTGTGAAGTGTCCCAATACTTTTGTGCAGTGGTATTCCTAAGTGTCCCAATACTGTTGTGCAGTGTAAGTGTCCCAATACTTTTGTCCAGTTTTCGTCATAAGTGTCCCAATACTTTTGTCCAGTGGTAGTAATAAGTGTCCCAATACTTTTGTCAAGTTGTAGTCCCAAGTGTCCCAATACTTTTGTCCAGTTTTCGTGCTATTTGTCCCAATACTTTTGTCCAGTGGTAGTCATAAGTGTCCCAATACTTTTGTCTACTTTTAGTCCGAATTGTCCCAATACATTTGTTTAGTGTACCTACCTTGTCTGCATTGTGTGGGCACGCTGGTGCTGCCTGCTTTTAAGCAGCCTTCTCGAAAAAACAGCAGCATCAGCGCAGCGGCTCTTTGAAGGGTCATAAAATCAAAACCGGAGCCGGTATCAAAACTCTTTCACTAACTTTTAATCAGAAGGGTTCAATCTCTCTCCTGTGTTAGTTTGAAGCCGAAACGACAAACACGCTCAGAGGAGATAATGTTTGAAGAAAGGTGACGGGTTTTTCCAAAAATGTTGTGTTGAAGGGGGAATAGCAACCTTCCTGTAGATTTTTGCTGGGGGTTGTCAATTTATGAAATGTAGGTCTAAGTGAGACCTATGGAGAGGTTTTTGTTTCATGTCTCTCCGACCTTCCCGGTGGGAGTTACAGGCAGTTTTGTCATTTTTTTTCTTCCGAGGAGCAGTTTTTTCTCCGTTTTATTCAAAAATTGCTCTAGAGCACAATTTTTAAATTTGGGGTTAGGTTTTTTTATTAGATCGCAATTTTTGCCAGTCCTGATGTGTGCGTTCAGTTCGGTGAGTTTTGAAGCGTGTTAAGGGGGTCAAATTACAGCTCAAAGAGGCAAAAGTTACTGTTTTTAGTACTTTTTTGTCTTGAAGGGGGAATAGCCAACGTCCTGTTGATTTCTGCCCGATGATATACAATTATGAAAACTAGTTCTAAGTCAGACCTACATACAGGTTTCATGTCTCTCCGATCTTCCTAGTGGGAGATATAGGCAGTCTAGTTTGTTTTTTCCTAGGGGGCGCTAGAGCGCAATTTTGAGTTTTGGGGTTCGGTTTTTTTTAAAAAAAGGTAATTTTTGCAGGTCCTGATGTGTGGGTCAAATATGGTGAGTTTTGAAGCATGTTAAGTGGGTCAAATTACAGTTTGTTGTGGCGGCGGAAGAATAAAGAATAATAAAACCTTACAAATACAATAGGTCCTTATGTCCCATTGCATAATACAATGGGCCATGCGGGCCCTAATAATGGATCCCATATTCCAATATATGACTTATTATTATCTAAACTAAAAACACCACATATTTACTCATATCAGATACCACGTATACCACGTATTTTAATTTTAGTGATATTTTATTCATAGAAAATAATTGCGTTTTATTCGACGAAATTCCTCAACATTTTATAGTCAACTAAAATTACAGTACATTTTGTCGACTAAAACATAAAGCAACAGACAACGCATCTTTAAAGTTGTTGTGGAATACACTTTTAGTCATTATTTATTACTGCAGAACAGCTCTAAAACTAAGACCTGCACGCCATGAATATTTCAATAAGTACATGTTGTTAAGGTTTGCAGGGGAGGTGACGGCGACAGACACTAGAGGGCCGTACTGTTCAACCATTTATTATATATATAGTCCAAATATATATAATAAAACAATACTAAATATACGAACTAAGGAAATGGAGTGTGACAAAAATCCAAGAGTGTGTAAGGTGTAAGACTGTGTAGTATTTAACTGGAACGTTTTACCGTAAGTGTTGGAGGTGCGTGTTGAGAGGAGCGGGGCTGTCAGACAAGGGTGGTCCAGGGGCGGAAGCGTGGTCGAGAGGCAGGAGCGAGTCGTCGTAGTCCGGGCGAGCGAGGAGTCGAGAAACCAGGAAGCACGGGGCAGGCAGGGAAGATCCGGGAGCACAAGACGCACACCTTGACTCGGGGATGCACACAGGGAACTGCGGGGTGAGGGAGGACACGACAATCAACGCAGGCAAAGCACAGAGAGGACAGGTAGAGAGCATAAAGCGAGTTGCATCAAGCATCAGAAGAATAGCTTACTGAACACCAACTGAAGACTATATTCCGGCGCCGGCATGCCAAGATGTCCAGGCTTATGAAGGCAGCTCCTTCATTCCAGGCAGGTGTGATGATTGCCGGTAAGTGATTGCAGCTGCAGGGCGGAGACGTGCGCGGCGCGTCCCTGGATGTGCGCCACAGTCGTAGGCGTGTCCCGCGGTGCTTGCAGCGCGCAAGGATGAGGACGCATTCCAATGCGCCCTGGCCGTGACACATGTCATACTAACCTTATTGTGAGTTATTATTTGAGCTGAAATTTAGCTTGTTTTTTTTCCTCAAATGTTGAATAATATATGACTCAAATGGTCACACGAAGACACAAGCCAGTTGTATTCTAGATTGTGCATAACTACACTATGAGTATCAATCAATCAATCAATCAATCAATCTGTTAGAATAATTGTTTCTAAGTTATCACAAAAGCTTTGAGTGCCTGGTGAGAAGTAAAAGCTGTCTTTGGAACCTACCAAGAGTAAGGCTCGTAAAACTCCACTGTGTAGTGGGGAAGCAAGATGAAGTTCTTTCTTTCAAGTATTATAATCAAACAGAAAGATATTGTCTGACCCAAGGACTATAAAAGCGAAGAGGAAGCAGGACCAGAATCCCCTCCAAGCGACCTCTTTCTGAACTCGTTTACGACCTTTTCTTTTGAACTGTTCTGTAACCAAAGGCATAGCTGTTTACGACCCACTTCCCTTTAAACAGCTGTGGTCATGTGGTCAGAGAAAGTCAAATAAAGGAGGAGTTGTACAATCTTTCGCCAGAGCGTGCTGAAATTAAGGCTGAAACGACGCGTCGACGTAGTCGACGTCATCGGTTACGTAAATTCGTCGACGCCGTTTTTGTGCGTCGCATATTTACGTCACTCTACTTTACTGTCATGGCGGAGCGCAAAGCAGACGATGCGAGCGAGGGGAAAAAAGCACGCCAAAAGTCGTCAAAAGTGTGGGAGTATTTCAATAAACGGCCTAATAATGTTGTTGTATGCACACTGTGTCGAGCGGAAATGGCCTATCATAGCAGCACAACGGCTATGAACGAACATTTGAAAAGAAAACCCCCGACAGCGTTCTTGCCATCACCATCAACAAGTCAATCGTCCGCGTGCGTATACGTTGTCATCATTACACAAAAACATGAATGTGTCATTTGTATCTGCGTTGTAAATTCATAAACTAAAGCACCGTTTCGCTCTGAGAGGCGCGTTTGGCGTGCCTGTTCAGTGTTTACAAAGACGCGCTCCTCTTTAACGCTGTGGAGAGGCGGCGGCGGCGAGCGAGCGGCGAGGCGGGGCGCGCCGGGAGCGACGCCGCAATCGTGCCCAGGTGCGCGATCCGCGCAGTTGGAAGAGAAAAGACTTTGTGTAAAATTAAAAGATTGTAAACCCGGCAAAGCCGTCTGGCGTTCAGTCTGTCGGTCCTGAAAGAACCCCACGGCACAAGACGTGTCACAAACGCTAACGTTAATTAGTTGTGCAAATACCTTTTACAACATTAACAGTTACATATACTATGTACAAACCAACAATTAACTTTCACTTTAATCATACTATCATTGTTGTGTTATTAAGCAAAATAAGCAATACTTTTACTTTTGTTGAAATGTTTACACTGTTACAGAATATTTCCGTTTTGCACTTTTTTGTATTGGATGTTTAGCTTTATTTTTGCACATTTTAGCAAATAAGCAATACTTTTACTTTTGTTGAAATGTTTACACTTGTTACAGAATATTTCCGTTTTGCACTTTTTTGTATTGGATGTTTATCTTTATTTTTGCACATTTTAAAGCAAAATAAGCAATACTTTTACTTTTGAAATGCTTATACTATTCCAGAATATTAAGATTTGCACTGGATGTTTACTTTTATATTTGCACATTAAAAAGCAAATAAGCTACTTTTAATTTTGTTAAATGTTAAAAGTTTTAAATGTTTACATTGTTACAGAATATTTTGTCATGTTGTTGTCAATGTTGACTGAGTGGCCATACTTTTTTTTTTTGTAAATAAAAGCCATGCCTTTTGAAAAAACTGGCCTACATTTATTTTTTCCTCTTCATTTTAAATTAAAAAAAAATCGGTAAAAGGAAAAATAATCTATAGATTAATCGAAAAAATAATCTATAGATTAACCGATTAATCGAAAAAATAATCTATAGATTAATCGATAGAAAAATAATCGTTAGCTGCAGCCCTAGCTGAAATACTATGCAAGGGTACAGTGTACAGGCGTCTCTCCTCAGTTGAGCCGAATTGAATTGTCTCTGTTGGATTCTTTGCTTCTTGTCTTGTTTAATAGATGTCGTCAGTGTTTGAACCTGACACAATGTTTACTTATGTAGCCCTAAATCACGAGTGTCTCAAAGGGCTGCACAAGCCACAAGTTCCCACATTAGGGCAAGGAAAAACTCAACCCAATGGGATGACAATGAGAAACCTTGGAGGGGACCGCAGATGTGGGTCAATGTGCACAACAGAATATCTTAGTTGATCAGACAGTAATGCGTTTATATTAGCTTAGACTGGGTACATTGTTTTTAACGGGGAAAGACGTTAATGACTCTTGTTTTCATGTGAGCATCAAAGTGCAGTTTTTAGATCATTTCATTTTAAAAGGCTAATCCTAACCGTTGGGAGTTTTGCTGCGTTTATCTTGAATAAGTTTATGGTTACACTTTCTACACTACAGTTGTGTTTCCTCAGCAGAATGAACACAATAATTCAAGATGTTTTTCACGTGTTCACGTTGTCAACATTTTTCCAGGCAGCGGCTTCAGAAAAAAGAGCAAAGAGCAAAGCACCGAGCGGGACTTCTTCATGCGGATGAAATGTACGGTGACCAACAGGGGGCGCACTGTCAACCTAAAGTCTGCCAGCTGGAAGGTGAGGGAGACTACACACACACACACACACACACACACAGTTACAACATGATACATGCGTAAAGTTACAACATGATACAAACCCCGTTTCCATATGAGTTGGGAAATTGTGTTAGATGTAAATATAAACGGAATACAATGATTTGCAAATCCTTTTCAACCCATATTCAATTGAATGCACTACAAAGACAAGATATTTGATGTTCAAACTCATTTTGCAAATAATAATTAACTTAGGATTTCATGGCTGCAACACGTGCCAAAGTAGTTGGGAAAGGGCATGTTCACCACTGTGTTACATGGCCTTTCCTTTTAACAACACTCAGTAAACGATTGGGAACTGACGAAACTAATTTTTGAAGCTTTGAAAGTGGAATTCTTTCCCATTCTTGTTTTATGTAGAGCTTCAGTCGTTCAACAGTCCGGGGGTCTCCGCTGTCGCATTTTACGCTTCATAATGCGCCACACATTTTTGATGGGAGACAGGTCTGGACTGCAGGCGGAGCCAGGAAAGTACCCGCACTCTTTTTTTGTTGTAACACGTGCTGAATGTGACTTGGCATTGTCTTGCTGAAATAAGCAGGGGCGTCCATGAAAAAGACGGCGCTTAGATGGCAGCATATGTTGTTCCAAAAGCTGTATGTACCTTTCAGCATTAATGGTGCCTTCACAGATGTGTAAGTTACCCATGCCTTGGGCACTAATGCACCCCCATACCATCACAGATGCTGGCTTTTGAACTTTGCGTCGATAACAGTCTGGATGGTTCGCTTCTATGGCGTCACATTAGTGCCAAAAATCCGAGCGCATAAAAACTGTTATCGCGCGCTGATTCTCCACTTCGTGCGCGCGCGCGACACGCTTTTGTGCGCGCGTGGTGACTTTTTGTGTGCGCGCGGTGCCTTTCTGTGTGCGCACGGTGCCTTTTTGCGCGCGCGCGACATCTTTCTGCGCGCTCTCTGTGTACTCCTGGCATCTCTCCTCGCGCTGTCATGTTTCTTTTTTGGCAGTTTGGGGGCGGGTATGCTTAGACGGCCCCTCCTTTCTGATTGGTCAGGCGAAAAATGCTGAAAAATGCTCAGAGCCAATCAGAAGTATAGTACGGCGGGTCATCGTCAATATGTGTCAAGATTTACGGAGGAAGAAGTGGATAAAAAAATGTTGCGCGCTGATGAAGGTTATTTCATACCACATAAACACAATACAGGGTAATACAAAATGTGAGCCAAATAAATAATAAGACAACAAAGACCATAATCACATCTTTCAGCCAGAACTGGTCCACCAGCAATAACATTATTTTATATTTTCACTTCTTCTTGAACATTTGTTTTCTAATTTATGGAATTTATTTTGATTCAGCCATAAAATTAATGAAATAATCTTTGAATTTTGTTTTTAAAATGTTAAAAATAGCTTTTAATTAAGGCTGAAACGACGCGTCGACGTAGTCGACGTCATCGGTTACGTAAATACGTCGACGCCGTTTTTGTGCGTCGGCGCGTCGCATATTTACGTCACACTACTTTACTGTCATGGCGGAGCGCAAAGCAGACGATGCGAGCGAGGGGAAAAAAGCACGCCAAAAGTCGTCAAAAGTGTGGGAGTATTTCAATAAACGGCCTAATAATGTTGTTGTATGCACACTGTGTCGAGCGGAAATGGCCTATCATAGCAGCACAACGGCTATGAACGAACATTTGAAAAGAAAACCCCCGACAGCGTTCTTGCCATCACCATCAACAAGTCAATCGTCCGCGTGCGTATACGTTGTCATTATTACACAAAAACATGAATGTGTCATTTGTATCTGCGTTGTAAATTCATAAACTAAAGCACCGTTTCGCTCTGAGAGGCGCGTTTGGCGTGCCTGTTCAGTGTTTACAAAGACGCGTTCCTCTTTAACGCTGTGGAGAGGCGGCGGCGGCGAGCGAGCGGCGAGGCAGGGCGCGCCGGGAGCGACGCCGCAATCGTGCCCAGGTGCGCGATCCGCGCAGTTGGAAGAGAAAAGACTTTGTGTAAAATTAAAAGATTGTAAACCTGGCAAAGCCGTCTGGCGTTCAGTCTGTCGGTCCTGAAAGAACCCCACGGCACAAGACGTGTCACAAACGCTGACGTTAATTAGTTGTGCAAATACCTTTTACAACATTAACAGTTACATATACTATGTACAAACCAACAATTAACTTTCACTTTAATCATACTATCATTGTTGTGTTTTTAAGCAAAATAAGCAATACTTTTACTTTTGTTGAAATGTTTACACTGTACACTTTTTTGTATTGGATGTTTAGCTTTATTTTTGCACATTTGAGCAAATAAGCAATACTTTTACTTTTGTTGAAATGTTTACACTTGTTACAGAATATTTCCGTTTTGCACTTTTTTGTATTGGATGTTTATCTTTATTTTTGCACATTTTAAAGCAAAATAAGCAATACTTTTACTTTTGAAATGCTTATACTATTGCAGAATATTAAGATTTGCACTGGATGTTTACTTTTATATTTGCACATTAAAAAGCAAATAAGCTACTTTTAATTTTGTTAAATGTTAAAAGTTTTAAATGTTTACATTGTTACAGAATATTTTGTCATGTTGTTGTCAATGTTGACTGACTAGTGGCCATACTTTTTTTTTTGTAAATAAAAGCCAGGCCTTTTGAAAAAACTGGCCTACATTTATTTTTTCCTCTTCATTTTAAATTTTTAAAAAAATCGGTAAAAGGAAAAATAATCTATAGATTAATCGAAAAAATAATCTATAGATCAACCGATTAATCGAAAAAATAATCTATAGATTAATCGATAGAAAAATAATCGTTAGATGCAGCCCTACTTTTAATAATGTATTCTGAAACAGTTTAAAATAATCAGAGAACTGACTAACACTGACCCTACACAACTATGTTGCACAATTAAATCTTTTTTTTTTTAAAGCGAAAGAGGTAATTTCAACAGGTACAGCATCCTATGTCATATCTACATGTAATAAGATTTGTAACAAGGCAAACCGTTTGTAAATTGGTGGAAAATCGAGCAAGTTATGGTAATTTAATTAGTACATGTACCATTGACATCAATGTAATGATTGAGGCTAGATGTCCGAGGTAAGATGGCTACAACGTTGCTACGCTGGAGAATGATTGGCCATTTGAAAAATGCTCAGAGCCAATCAGAAAGAAGGGGCCGTTTAAGCATACCCGCCCCCAAAGTGCCAAAAAGAAACATGACAGCGCGAGGAGAGATGCCAGGAGTACACAGAGAGCGCGCAGAAAGGCGTCGCGCGCGCGCAGAAAGGCACCGCGCGCGCACAAAAAGTCACCACGCGCGCACAAAAGGGTGTCGCGCGCGCGCACGAAGTGGCGAATCAGCGCGCGATAACAGTTTTTATGCGCTCGGATTTTTGGCACTAATGTGACGCCATACGCTTCCCCTTTGGTCCGGATGACACGATGTCGAATATTTCCAAAAACAATTTGAAATGTGGACTCGTCAGACCACAGAACACTTTCCCACTTTGCATGAGTCCATCTTAGATGATCTCGGGCCCAGAGAAGCCGGCGGCGTTTCTGGGTGTTGTTGATAAATGGCTTTCGCTTTGCATGGTAGAGCTTTAACTTGCACTTACAGATGTAGCGACCGACTGTGTTTAGTGACAGTGGTTTTCCGAAGTGTTCCTGAGCCCATGTGGTGATATCCTTTAGAGATTGATGTCGGTTTTTGATACAGTGCCGTCTGAGGGATCGAAGGTCACGGTCGTTCAATGTTGGTGTCCGGCCATGCCGCTTACGTGGAGTGATTTCTCCAGATTCTCTGAACCTTTTGATGATATTATGGACCGTAGATGTTGAAATCCCTAAATTTCTTGCAATTGCACTTTGAGAAACGTTGTTCTTAAACTGTTTGACTATTTGCTCACGCAGTTGTGGACAAAGGGGTGTACCTCGCCCCATCCTTTCTTGTGAAAGACTTGAGCATTTTTTGGGAAGCTGTTTTTATACCCAATCATGGCACCCACCTGTTCCCAATTAGCCTGCACACCTGTGGGATGTTCCAAATAAGTGTTTGATGAGCATTCCTCAACTTTATCAGTATTTATTGCCACCTTTCCCATGTTGATGTAACACATGGTTTGGGATTGTCTTGCTGAAATAAGCAGGGGCGTCCATGGTAATGTTGCTTGGATGGCAACATATGTTGCTCCAAAACCTGTATGTACCTTTCAGCATTAATGGCGCCTTCACAGATGTGTAAGTTACCCATGTCTTGGGCACTAATACACCCCCATACCATCACAAATGCTGGCTTTTACACTTTGCGCCTATAACAATCCGGATGGTTCTTTTCCTCTTTGGTCCGGAGGACACGACGTCCACAGTTTCCAAAAACAATTTGAAATGTGGACTCGTCAGACCACAGAACACTTTTCCACTTTGTATCAGTCCATCTTAGATGAGCTCAGGCCCAGCGAAGCCGATGGCATTTCTGGGTGTTGTTGATAAACGGTTTTCGCTTTGCATAGGAGAGTTTTAACTTGCACTTACAGATGTAGCGACCAACTGTAGTTACTGACAGTGGGTTTCTGAAGTGTTCCTGAGCCCATGTGGTGATATCCTTTACACACTGATGTTGCTTGTTGATGCTGCACAGCCTGAGGGATCGAAGGTCACGGGCTTAGCTGCTTACGTGCAGTGATTTCTCCACATTCTCTGATATTACGGAGCGTAGATGGTGAAATCCCTAAATTCCTTGCAATAGCTGGTTGAGAAAGGTTTTTCTTAAACTGTTCAACAATTTGCTCACGCATTTGTTGACAAAGTGGTGACCCTCGCCCCATCCTTGTTTGTGAATGACTGAGCATTTCATGGAATCTACTTTTATACCAAATCATGGCACCCACCTGTTCCCAATTAGCCTGCACACCTGTGGGATGTTCCAAATAAGTGTTTGATGAGCATTCCTCAACTTTATCAGTATTTATTGCCACCTTTCCCAACTTCTTTGTCACGTGTTGCTGGCATCAAATTCTAAAGTTAATGATTATTTGCAAAAAAAAAAAAATGTTTATCAGTTTAAACTAAGGCTGAAACGACGCGTCGACATAGTCGACGTCATCGGTTACGTAAATACATCGACGTCATTTTTGTGCGTCGACGCGTCGCATATTTACGTCACACTACCGTCATGGCGGAGCGCAAAGCAGACGATGCGAGGGGTGCGAGCGAGGGGGAAAAAAGCACGCCAAAAGTCGTCAAAAGTGTGGGAGTATTTCAATAAACGGCCTAATAATGTTGTTGTATGCACACTGTGTCGAGCGGAAATGGCCTATCATAGCAGCACAACGGCTATGAACGAACATTTGAAAAGAAAACACCCGACAGCGTTCTTGCCATCACCATCAACTAGTCAATCGTCGGCGTGAGTATACGTTGTCATCATTACACAAAAACATGAATGTGTCATTTGTATCTGCGTTGTAAATTCATAAACTAAAGCACCGTTTCACTCTGAGAGGAGAATTTGGCGTGCCTGTTCAGTGTTTACAAAGACGCGCTCCTCTTTAACGCTGTGGAGAGGCGGGGCCGGCGAGCGAGCGGCGAGGCGGGGCGCGCCGGGAGCAACGCCACAATCGGGATCGCGCACCTGGGCACGATCATCCAATCTCCTCTCGCTGACGAAAAGGGGAGCAGCAGAGAGACTGGAAGGAGCCAGAGTGAAG
This sequence comes from Nerophis lumbriciformis, assembly GCF_033978685.3. Classification (NCBI taxonomy): domain Eukaryota; kingdom Metazoa; phylum Chordata; class Actinopteri; order Syngnathiformes; family Syngnathidae; genus Nerophis; species Nerophis lumbriciformis. Next base: position 5,307,185 of record NC_084549.2, read on the forward strand.
CTGACGTGGAGCGAGAGAGGAGGAGAGCCAGAGACAGGGGACAACGAGCGAGCGAGGAAGAGGAGCTGAAAAGCGAGGAAAGAAAGAGAAAAGAGTTGGAAGAGAAAAGACTTTGTGTAAAATTAAAAGATTGTAAACCCGGCAAAGCCGTCTGGCGTTCAGTCTGTCGGTCCTGAAAGAACCCCACGGCACAAGACGTGTCACAAACGCTAACGTTAATTAGTTGTGCAAATACCTTTTACAACATTAACAGTTACATATACTATGTACAAACCAACAATTAACTTTCACTTTAATCATACTATCATTGTTGTGTTATTAAGCAAAATAAGCAATACTTTTACTTTTGTTGAAATGTTTACACTGTACACTTTTTTGTATTGGATGTTTAGCTTTATTTTTGCACATTTTAGCAAATAAGCAATACTTTTACTTTTGTTGAAATGTTTACACTTGTTACAGAATATTTCGTTTTGCACTTTTTTGTATTGGATGTTTAGCTTTATTTTTGCACATTTTAGCAAATAAGCAATACTTTTACTTTTGTTGAAATTTGTACACTGTTACAGAATATTTCCGTTTTGCACTTTTTTGTATTGGATGTTTATCTTTATTTTTGCACATTTTAAAGCAAAATAAGCAATACTTTTACTTTAGAAATGCTTATGCTATTGCAGACTATTAAGATTTGCACTGGATGTTTACTTTTATATTTGCACATTAAAAAGCAAATAAGCTACTTTTAATTTTGTTAAATGTTAAAAGTTTTAAATGTTTACATTGTTACAGAATATTTTGTCATGTTGTTGTCAATGTTGACCGAGTGGCCATACTTCTTTTTTTTTTGTAAATAAAAGCCATGCCTTTTGAAAAAACTGGCCTACATTTATTTTTTCCTCTTCATTTTAAATAAAAAAAAAAAATCGGTAAAAGGAAAAATAATCAATAGATTAATCGAAAAAATAATCTATAGATTAACCGATAGAAAAATAATCGTTAGCTGCAGCCCTAGCTGAAATACTATGCAAGGGTACAGTGTACAGGCGTCTCTCCTCAATTGAGCCGAATTGAGGCTTTTGAAAAAACTGGCCTACATTTATTTTTTCATCTTCATTTTAAATAAAAAAAAATAATCGGTAAAAGGAAAAATAATCTGTAGATTAATCGGAAAAAAATAATCTATAGATTAACCGATTAATCGAAAAAATAATCTATAGATTAATCGATAGAAAAATAATCGTTAGCTGCAGCCTTAGTTTAAACATCAAATATGTTGTCTTTGTAGCATATTCAAGTGAATATGGGTTGAAAATGATTCGCAAATCATTGTATTCCGTTTATATTCACATCTAACACAATTTCCCAACTCATATGGAAACGGGGTTTGTACATGCGTCGTCACAACACGATGCATCACATGTTTCCAAACGTGCGTGTCCTTCAAAGCCGTATCGACCTGTCGTCCTCTCGCAGGTGCTTCACTGCGTGGGACACCTGAAGATGTGCGACAGCGCCACCTCGCAGGTGCTGTGCAGCCTCAAAGACCCGCCCCTCACCTGCGCAGTGTTGATGTGTGAGCCTATCCCGCACCCCTCCAACGTCGACGCCCCTTTCGACAGCAGGACATTCCTGAGCAGACACAGCATGGACATGAAGTTCACTTACTGTGACGACAGGTGTGCACTTCTTGTTACCTTTGTGTTCATATCACATCTCTAGACTGCGTCATGTTGCACACACACACACACACACACACACACACACACACACACACACACACACACTGATTGTTCCGGTGTTCCACAGGCTCCAGCATGCAGACGTGTCATTTTTACAAGGTTGCTCATGCATTGCAAATGTTCTTGGATTGTGTGTTCAGTTGTGTGTTCAGTTGTGTTATGTGCGTGACTCAGGAGCCCGGTCTCTTTTGTGCATTCTTTGGCTTAATCGCTGCTGAAATCCTGCGTCCAATTAAGTGGATGAAGTCATTGAAGGTCGTCGGAGGACACACTGGCACGGTCAAGGAAGGAAGGGAGGAAGGAAAGGACTAAAGAAAGCTGTAATAACGGAAGATCCACTAGAGGGCGACATACCTGAGTCTGAGCTAAAGGAGAACTCGACTCGCTTTTTTCTTTTATGTATGCTGTGGATTAGAGATGCGCGGATAGGCAATTTATTTCATCCGCAACCGCGTCAGAAAGTCGTCAACCATCCGCCATCCACCCGATGTAACGTTTGATCAGAACTGCACCCGCCCGCCATCCGCCCGCACCCGCCCCGAAGTTTTATTTACGGAGGCAATAATTGAGCATGGATTTCCAATCGCACTGGCTGATCACATGGGACAGTTAAATGTTTGTAATGCAACCTTTAAAAATCATTACGCGGTGATCGCGGTCCCAAAAATAAACTTTTCTTGCATGATAATGTCCAGAAAAATTCGCTTTATATTACTATAGAGTCCTTTTAACGAATGAGTTTGGTGGTTTATCACAAACCTTAAATGAAATAAGTCCTTTCTTCTCCTGCACCATGCATGCGCTTTGGCCTTGCTTCGTGTTTGGTGCGCAATCCTGTCGGCTGTATTTCACAGCACGACATACTGTTAAAAGTGTTTATACTATTTATGCTTTCAAGTCCAAGTTGAAGAAATCTTGTTAAATGTTGACAGCATAACTACCAAAATACAGAAGTATGTCCTTAATATTTTTGCAGTGCTATTTCTGTTGAAAAGTTCAAATGAGTACATTAGAGATGTGATGTGCCACTTTTCAAGTGTCTGATGGCTTCAATTAATTTTCATTAATTTTTCATATTTTGAATTCTTTTGAAAGGCTTACAAAAAAACTACATTTGAATTGTAATTCCATGCTATTGACAGGACTATTAATTTTAATGAAGTTAGCTTACCATGTTTACAGTATGATAATTGTGATAGAAATGTGAATTTTAGGCACAGAATAGTTTTTACAATTGAACAAGGCAGTAGATTATACAAGCTTGGACAGAAAGTTAATAATGACACCAATTTTTTTTTTTTATGGAATTGTTTAGTACTGTTTTACCATTTGTTTACTGTAAAAAGTGTTTATACTGTTTATACTTTCAATTAACAAATTGAAGTCTTGTGAAAGGTTGACAGGATAACTGGCATTAACTGTCAAAATAATTTCAAACTATTGAAGATAGCTTACAGAATAAACATGTCAATCAACCCATATGATTTTTGCTGTAATATTTTTGTTTTGAAAAGTCACTGTGACTGATAGAAAAGTGATGGTTTTAGCAACATTTTAACCTGTCTGAATGCTAATAATCATTTTGCGTCGGGGGGCGAAGCCCTGAACCCTCCACCAGGACTTTGTCCTGGACCTACCGGGGCCTGCGGCCCTTGGACCCTGGCTACTAGGTTTTTCTGATTTCAAAAGTTGGCAGGTATGGTGAGGTTATAAAGCTTTTGCCTGTTAAAGAAAGGAGACTGATCCAATGCAGTGCAGACTTTCGCGTGCCACGCTGTCACGACCCAGACGCACACCAGTGCGCAATCATATGGGAGCCGCGCTGAGCGCACCTCCAAGCGCGTCTCGCTGCCGGCGACGGCCAGGTATGGGCCCACGCTCCAGCGCCATCCATTTTCAGGGCTAGTTGATTCGGCAGGTGGGTTGTTACACACTCCTTAGCGGGTTCCGACTTCCATGGCCACCGTCCTGCTCTCTATATAAACCAGGGTGAGCCCCACCCCTTTCGTGAGCGCACTGCGCGCGGAGTGACCCCTGTTACGAGCCCCCGGCCACGGGGGTGGCGGGCAGGTAAGCTGCTTACCTGCTGCGCGTGACGCCGGCCGCGGCGAAGGCGGACGAGGCGGGGTGTCGGTGCGGTGGGCGCGGTAGTGACCCTGGACGTGCGTCGGGCCCTTCTCGCGGATCGCCTCAGCTACGGCTCCCGGTGGGGCCCTCTCGGGGGAAGGGGCCTCGGTCCCGGACCCCGGCGAGGCGTCCCTTCTCCGCTCCGTAAAAGTGTCCATCTCTTTTCTTTTTTTTTCTTCTGTTGTGGCATATGCAGCAGGTGCCTGCTCGTTTTTCGTATGTGGGTAACAACATTTAACTATGTATATATATTTCCCAATTGGTTTAACTGCCACCCGCAAAAAAAAAAAAAAAAAAAAAAATATCTAATTAATCCGCCCGACCCGACCCGCGCGCGGATAAAATCTTATTTTTTTTAATTTCATCCGCCCGATCCGCGGATAATCCGCGGACTCCGCGGTTGTGCCCGCAAACCGCGCATCTCTACTGTGGATAGAAAACCTTTTTTTTTTTTTTTTTTTAAAAGCCTTTATTTTTAGATACACTATATTGCCAAAAGTATTTGGCCACATCATCCAAATGATGACAACCAGGTGTCCTAATCACTTGGCCTGGTGTATCAAATCAAGCACTTAGGCATGGAGACTTGTTTCTACAAACATGTGTGAAAGAATGGGCCGCTCTCAGTGCTTTCCAGCATGGAACTGTCACAGGATGCCACCTGTGCAACAAATCCAGTCGTGAAATTTCCTCGCTCCCAAAATATTCCAAAGTCAACTTTATTATAAGAAAAGTGAAGGGTTTGGGAACAACAGCAACTCAGCCACGTAAACGGACAGAGAGAGGTCAGCATAGCGCAAAGAATTTCTGCACAGTCAGTTGCTACAGAGCTCCAAACTTCATGCGACCTTCCAATTAGCCCACGTACAGTACGCAGAGAGCTTCATGGAATGGGTTTTCATGGCCGGGCAGCTGCATCTAAGCCATACATCACCAAGTCCAATGCAAAGCGTATGATTCAGTGGTGTAAAGCACGTCGCCAAAGGACTCTAGAGCAGTGGAGACGCCTTCTCTGGACTGATGAATCACACTTTTCCATCTGGCAATCTAGGGCTGCAACAACTAATCGATTAAATCGATTAAAATTGATTATAAAAATAATAATAAAAATTTAGTCATCGATTCGTTGGATCTATGCTAGGCGCATGCGCAGATGCTACTTTTTTATTTTTTTATTTTATTTTTTTATAAACCTTTATTTATAAACTGCAACATTTACAAACTGCTGAGAAACAATAATCAAAATAAGTATGGTGCCAGTATGCTGTTTTTTTCCAATAAAATACTGGAAAGGATAGAAATGTAGTTTGTCTCTTTTATCCGATTATTAATCGATTAATCAAAGTAGTAATCGACAGATTAATCGATTATCAAATTAGTTGTTAGTTGCAGCCCTACGGCAATCTGATGGACCAGTCTGAGTTTGGAGGTTGACAGGAGAACGCTACGTGTCGGACTGCATTGTGCCGAGTGTGAAATTTGGTGGAGGAGGAATTATGGTGTGGGTTTGGTTCTTCAGGAGTTGGGTTCCAGTGAAAGGAACTTTGAATGCTCCAGGATAGCAAAACATTTTGGACAATTCCATGGGATGGCAATTCAAGTTCATATGTGAGTCAAGGCAGGTGGCCAAATACTTTTGGCAATATAGTGTATATGTGTGCTAGTTCTAGCTATTAGGCTGTTCTAGTTTATTTTTTTTTTTTACTATTTATTTTACTTGTTGGGGGCAGCTATTTGTGGTTCTAGCGTTGTTGTTTTTTTAAATGCACTGTAGCACGTTGAGGGTGTTTGTTCAATGTAAAGTGCTTTTACAAATAAAATCTATTATTTTTATTATTGTTATGCATTCTAACTTGTAATCGGCTCGTTCTATATGGCTAACAAGGGAAGTGATACGTTATCCCTCTAAATCACTCGAAGGAACATGCAAAAAGTGCCAACAGTACTCCATTTAGGGTTAGGGTTAGGGTTAGGGTTAGGGTTTAGGGTTAGGGGTAGGGTTGGGTTAGGGTTAGGGTTAGGGTTTAGGTGTTAGGGTTAGGGTTTAGGGGTAGGGGTAGGGTTGGGTTTAGGGTTAGGGTTGGGTTAGGGTTAGGGTTGGGGTTGGGTTAGGGTTAGGGTTAGGGTTAGGGTTAGGGTTTAGGGGTTAGGGTTAGGGTTTAGGATTAGGGGTAGGGTTGGGGTTAGGGTTAGGGTTGGGTTAGGGGTAGGGTTAGGGTTAGGTCACTACATGGTGACTTGAATATTAACAAGTATTAGCCATATGGGTTAGGGTTAGGGTTTAGGGGTTAGGGTTAGGGTTTAGGGGTAGGGTTGGGTTAGGGTTAGGGTTAGGGTTAGGGGTTAGGGTTAGGGTTTAGGGGTAGGGGTAGGGGTAGGGTTGGGTTTAGGGTTAGGGTTGGGTTAGGGTTAGGGTTAGGGTTAGGGTTGGAGTTGGGTTAGGGTTAGGGTTTAGGGGTTAGGGTTAGGATTTAGGGTTAGGGGTAGGGTTGGGTTAGGGTTAGGGTTAGGGTTTAGGGGTAGGGGTAGGGTTGGGTTTAGGGTTAGGGTTGGGTTAGGGTTAGGGTTAGGGTTAGGGTTGGAGTTGGGTTAGGGTTAGGGTTTAGGGGTTAGGGTTAGGGTTAGGGTTAGGGTTTAGGATTAGGGGTAGGGTTGGGGTTAGGGTTAGGGTTGGGTTAGGGGTAGGGTTAGGGTTAGGTCACTACATGGTGACTTGAATATTAACAAGTATTAGCCATATGGGTTAGGGTTAGGGTTAGGGTTAGGGTTAGGGTTAGGGTTAGGGTTAGGGTTAGGGTTGGGGTTGGGGTTGGGTTAGAGGTAGGGTTGGGGTTGGGTTAGGTGTTGGGGGTTAGGGTTAGGGTTAGGGTTAGGGTTTAGGTTTAGGGGTAGGGTTGGGGTTAGGGTTAGGGTTGGGTTAGGGTTAGGGTTAGGGTTAGGGTTAGGGTTAGGTCACCACTTGGTGACCTGAATTTTAACAAGTATTAGCCATATTGTTTTTATAAGCGCTAACACTACTTTTAGCCTGTTGTTGTTTCTTCACCCCTGGTGAGGATTATGGTGAATTGTTTGTGTAAAGAGGAAGATACAAACATCCCATCAGTCTTTATCCCAGTGAGAGCAGACATGGTACAGTAAGTGCTTGTTTTGTTATGTTCGTATATCTTGTTTAGGACTTAGCAATACTGCGACATGATGATTAGTGTTTAGCACACAGCTTCCAAAACTTGTAGATCGTCCTCCTTATACTCGGGTTCAAAAATAGAAGATTCTGGATCATCTTACAGTGTGTATATAAAACCTTGATGGAGGTTTTTTTTGGAGGTTTTTAACACTTGGATGCACAAGTGGTGTCATGTGGGGGTCAAAAATACTGATACTGTCCCAATTACACATCTGATGTCAGCTCTGATATCTGATGCAACTTTGACTGTCAATACTGTCCCACTTACACATCTGATGTCAGCTCTGATATCTGATGCAACTTTGACTGTCAATACTGTCCCACTTACGCATCTGATGTCAACAGTCTCACATCTGATGTAACTTTGACTGTCAATACTGTCCCACTTACACATCTGATGTCAACAGTCTCACATCTAATGTAACTTTGACTGTCAATACTGTCCCACTTACACATCTGATGTCAACAGTCTCACATCTGATGTAACTTTGACTGTCAATGCTGTCCCACCTACACATCTGATGTCAACAGTCTCACATCTGATGTAACTTTGACTGTCAATACTGTCCCACTTACACATCTGATGTCAACAGTCTCACATCTGATGTAACTTTGACTGTCAATACTGTCCCACTTACACATCTGATGTCCACAGTCTCCCATCTGATGTGACTTTGACTGTCAATACTGTCCCACCTACACATCTGATGTCAACAGTTTCACATCTGATGCAACTTTGACTGTCAATGCTGTCCCACCTACACAT
>NC_084549.2:5320000-5332500 GCF_033978685.3 Nerophis lumbriciformis
AGAATCCGCCGCCGTGCAGCGCCACTCCCAGCCTGAGCAGCTGCTCCACGGTGAGGACTTGTTGAGGTGTGCCTTTGCTACAGTGGACATGTTCCGTGGTCTATAAAGTCCACTGCAAGTCTCGTCCTAGTCTTGTTATTCCTGGACCTTAGTCCAAATGTGGGGTTACGGTATTTCATTTAGGGCGTAGAAGAGCGCCATCTGTGGTGGTGACGCAGATTTACCTGAGTCATTCCTTTAATCCCGATTGTCTTCTTGTCAAGTTCAAACACTGATGTCATCTATTAAACAAGACAAGAAGCAAAGAATCAAACAGAGACAGAATTCATTTTGGCTCAATTGAGGAGAAACGTGTCGACCTGTAACCTCTTACAGTGGCGAAAGATTGTACTCCTCCTTCTTTATTTTACTTTCTCCGACCACATGACCACAGCTGCTTCCAGAGGGAAGTGGGTCGTAAACAGCGTTGCTTTTGGTTACAGAACAGTTCAAAAGAGAAGGTCGTAAATACTTCACAGAAAAGGTCGTAAACGAGTTAAAAAAAGAGGTTCGTAAAACAGTTCAAAAAGACGTTCGTAAAACAGTTGAAAAAGGAGGTTCAAAAAAAGGTCGTCTGGAAATTGGGCAGATCCAGCCTTCTCTCCGCTTTGAAGTCCTTAGGTTAGAACAATATCTTTCAGTTGATTACCATACATGAAAGAAAACAGGAACACCTTCATCTTGCTTCCCCCCCTACACAGTGGAGTTTTACGAGCCTTCTTCTTGCTAGGTTTTGTTGTACGGAGTCTGAATCCACCCTCACCTCCTCCCCCTTCTGGAGTTCCAAGGGGTGCGAGAGGTCCCGGGTTCAAATCCTGGACGAGCCCCCAATTTGTCGCGTTTTGGACCAGTTGTTCCATCCATCCATCCATCCATCTTCTTCCGCTTATCCGAGGTCGGGTCGCGGGGGCAGCAGCTTAAGCAGGGAAGCCCAGACTTCCCTCTCCCCAGCCACTTCGTCCAGCTCTTCCTGTGGGACCCCGAGGCGTTCCCAGGCCAGCCGGGAGACATAGTCTTCCCAACGTGTCCTGGGTCTTCCCCGCGGCCTCCTACCGGTGGGACGTGCCCTAAACACCTCCCTAGGGAGGCGTTCGGGTGGCATCCTGACCAGATGCCCGAACCACCTCATCTGGCTCCTCTCCATGTGGAGGAGCAGCGGCTTTACTTTGAGCTCCTCCCGGATGGCAGAGCTTCTCACCCTATCTCTAAGGGAGAGCCCCGCCACCCGGCGGAGGAAACTCATTTCGGCCGCTTGTACCCGGGATCTTGTCCTTTCGGTCATAACCCAAAGCTCATGACCATAGGTGAGGATGGGAACGTAGATCGACCGGTAAATTGAGAGCTTTGCCTTCCGGCTCAGCTCCTTCTTCACCACAACGGATTGATACAGCGTCCGCATTACTGAAGACGCCGCACCGATCCGCCTGTCGATCTCACGATCCACTCCTCCCCCACTCGTGAACAAGACTCCGAGGTACTTGAACTCCTCCACTTGGGGCAAGATCTCCTTTCCAACCCGGAGATGGCACTCCACCCTTTTCCGGGCGAGAACCATGGACGCGTTTTGGACCAGTTGTTCCTCCCAGGGAATTCAAGTCACAATTCGCTCCCAAGTTCTTTCCGACACTTAAAGCTGAGTTGAAAAACCACCAAAGACAGAATAGGTATTTTGTTGTATATTCTCAAAGCTTTGCCAATATACATTTTTGATTGAGACCAGTCTAACCATAGAACATTCTCTTTCGCCTCCCCAAAATGGTCTGTCTTCCCAACGCCAAAAACCTCTCTTTCCTTCCCCCTCCCTAGCCATAACAAAATGCTAGTCACAACGAGTGTTGGGACTAACGCGTTACTTTGTAACGCGTTATTTTTTATACTCAGTAACTCAATTACCGTTACTACATGATGCGTTACTGCGTTATTTTACGTTATTTTTTAATGTAGTATCGGCTAGAAACAGAAGAAGTGTCGTCCTTCTGTCTCACAAGGAAAAGAAAAGGCATGCTTTCCTCGACCGAGGAGCGGAGCGCAGGGGAGACGTTCCTCCAGGGCCTATGTACTTCGGGGCTAACAACTTTCACTTTACCCGGCAGTGGGTCTTTACAGCTCCGGACTCGAGGGTGAATGACGAGGCCGGCGGTTTGTTGCAACTTTGCGACTTTATTGGTGTCTTACACGCAGCCATCCACCAAGCTAGAGCACCTGCACACACTAACTGTTGCGCTCCCTCACCTCTCTCGCCCACTCACTCACTGACGTCACTCACCTCACATGCTGTGATATCTTAAAGGGCCACACACACACACACACACACATACGCTACTCTCATAACAACTAACAAGACACCATGGTGAAGCCAGAAGTCAAATTTCTTAACAAGTTAACATGGAGACATTGTCACTACTTTTCTTTTGTCGAGCACAAAGAAAATAACAGTTTAGTTAAATGTAAGTTGTGTCTTGGATCAAAGATCCCATCTACTTAAAGTTAAAGTGCCAATGATTGTCACACACACACTAGGTGTGGTGAAATTATTCTCTGCATTTGACCCATCACCCTTGATCACCCCCTGGGAGGTGAGGGGAGCAGTGAGCAGCAGCAGTGAGCAGCAGCAGTGACCGCGCCCCGGAATACTGCCCAAAACAACAATTCAAATCTGCTGAAACAGCTACATAAATGTAAATGGGTTATACTTGTATAGCTTTTCTACCTTTTTAAGGAACTCAAAGCGCTTTGACACTATTTCCACATTCACCCATTCACACACACATTCACACACTGATGGAGGGAGCTGCCATGCAAGGCGCTAACCACCACCCATCAGGAGCAAGGTTGAAGTGTCTTGCTAAAGGACACAACGGACGTGACTAGGATGGTAGAAGGTGGGGATTGAACCAGTAACCCTCAGATTGCTGGCACGGCCACTGCTAGCCAGGACAACATTGATAGAGCCATTGCAGCGTATGTGCTAGAAGACATGCAGGCTATTTCTACAGTGGAGTTACACGTTTTCAGGCAGCTAATTAGCATGATACCGGCGTCAAACAACAAATGGCACGGAAAACATGTTCCAAGTACCTGGACAGTGAGTACATAAACATGGAAAGCGAGCTAAAGAAAACACTCCAAACTCTGCCTCTGCTCATCATTGAAGGTACACACTGTCAATTCTCTTATATACTCTTTCATTCTAGACTTCTAGAGTGTTTGATTATCACATCACTCTAAATGTATGGACTATAAAGTTCACAAACATAAAGAGGGATGCTAGTGGGCCAGGCCAATCTTTCCTTATCTCTAAACTAAAACTGGGGAAATGTGTAGAGTGTTCTGGGCTTCACTACAGTGTTGATCTCCTGAATACATGATTTTATTTCACAATTCCTTGAGAAAAAAAATGCCTGGTTAGGCTTTGTGTATGTCATGTGTGCCTTCCTTGGGTGAAGCCAGATTTACAGCTATGTTGTCATTATGCTGTTTGTTACTTATGTATGTTATGTTGCAGCTATTTCAAATAGTTTTGTCAATTTGTTTTGGCCTGAAATAAACTGGCCCTTTGAAACATATCTTTGTGTGTTGTATGTAGAGCACATTGCTTAGCAGAGTTCAGTGATGCAAATGCATGTCAAGTTGATCAACAGATTGTATTATTCTCCAGTGCAATAACAGTACTGAAATGAAGGCTAAAAGGGCATTAATGAGAGCCTTAAAAAAAAAAGGAGAAAAAAAGAAGTAACTAAATAGTTACTTTTCACAGTAACGCATTACTTTTTGGTGTAAGTAACTGAGTTAGTAACTGAGTTACTTTTGAAATAAAGTAACTAGTAACTGTAACTAGTTACTGGTTTTCAGTAACTAACCCAACACTAGTCACAACACATTCCAAAGAACTCAAGGGCAACACACAGTATACTTGCTGACAGAGCATCAAGAGAAAAAATGGAAGAAGTACAACTTAAATTTGGATATATGTAAATATCTCCGCCAAAGACAGCTTTTGTCTTCTTGCCGGGCACTCAATGTAACACAAAGTTTTTGTGATAACTTCGAAACAATTATTCTAACACTTCTTCTTGGGTCTCTGGTCTCTGGTCTCTGGTCTCTGGTCTCGCCACAGCCCAGCAGCCCAGAAGATTACTACAGCACTATTGACAGCGACCTGAAGGTGGAGCTAACGGAGAAACTCTTCGCTTTGGACACCAAAGGCAACAGTCCTGTGTCTACTGAGGTGTGTTTGCGTATTCTACGTTCTACGTTCTACTAAGAAGAGTGAACAGGAAACATAATTCAACTCGATAGTTCTGGTGTGTTTAGAATTTAGACTACGCAGTATGTCCATACATGACGGATTTATATTTTTCATTCCGATCTTAGTACACTGAACACATATTTGTTACAGTTTTTCTTCGATAAAACTGACTAATTCAATTAACTGTTAGAATTCAGCCAATTGTAGGTATAAAACTGATAGTCATGGATCTTGTTGGCTTGCTAACTGTTAGCATTTTCACCATTTTTTTAGCTACGCAACTAAAGTCATGTATTTTGTTACTTGGTTCTATCTCACAAATATGCTAACGTTTAGCATGCTAACTATTAAATTTGTATGCAATTTTGTAGCTATAACACTGCAAGTTGTTGATATCGTTTCTTAGCACTATCTTACTAACATGCTAACGTTTAGCATGCTAACTGTTATCATTTTATTCAATTTTGTAGCTACAACACTAAAAGTTGTTGATATCGTTACTTAGCACTATCTCACTAATATGCTAACGTTTAGCATGCTAACTATTATCATTTTATCCAATTTTGTAGCTATAACACTAAAAGTTGTTGATATCATTACTTAGCATTATCTTACTAACATGCTAACGTTTAGCATGCTAACTGTTATCATTGTATCCAATTTTGTAGCTACAACACTAAAAGTTGTTGATATCGTTACTTAGCACTATCTTACTAACATGCTAACATTTAGCATCCTAACTGTTATAATTGTATCCAATTTTGTAGCTATAACACTAAAAGTTGTTGATATCGTTACTTGGCGTTATCGTACTAGCGTGCTTACTGTTAGCATGTTAATCGTTAGCATGCTAACTGTTTCCATGCGGGCATTCAGAACCTGCAATGGCCTCCTGATCCTCAGTTAACTGGAGAAAAGTGGAAAAACATTTCAAAATTGAGGAAATGTGTTCCTAACTTGTGAAATATTTGTATTATTTAGACCAAGGTCTTCCCTGAATGTGACACATCCTCCCTGTTCTTTGGCTATGGGGAAGTTCTCTACAATGAGTTGAATTCCACTTCCGGTTATTCTAATTCAAAGTCCTGTGGGTTGGAGCCAATCCTATTCAGATGTAAAGTCCTCAATTGAATTGAAATAAATTTAACAATAGTGAATTTCGCACCAGCCTGACGGACAGGTGGCGATGATGCAGGTCTACGAGCATCGTTGATGTCCATGAGGTTGTTACTGTAACAGCATGTCGTGTCCTTTCAGAGGGACTTGAGTGACTTTGATCTGGAGACATTGGCTCCCTACATCCCCATGGACGGAGAAGACTTCCAGCTCAATCCCATCATTTCAGACTCCGAGCCCCTGGAAGTGGGTGTGTCCATGGGGAGCAGTAGTGGCGGCGGCAGCCTGGCTCAGTCCCAGCAGACCCCCAAGCAGAGCTTCAGCAACATTGCCAGCCTCTTCCAGCCGCTCTCCTCGCCCCCTCAGCAGCAAGGCCGCTACCGGACCCATCCCGCCGCCGCCGCCGCCTCCTCCTGGTCTGCGGGGGAGGACAGAGGCTGCGGTCAGGGGGAGCTGGACCCGAGGACGAGGTGCCACATGATGGGGTGCATGCAAAACCCCCCATGCCAAGTGCCTGCCAGCACCCCTTTGTCTTCCATGGGGGGCATTCAGAACCTGCAGTGGCCTCCTGATCCTCTGCTGACTTACCAGCAACACGCCAACAAAGGTTACCGCATGGACTCTTTGTCTGGAGACCCGCGCCTGTCTTGCCAGCAGAACCTACAGAGCGTCCTGCACAACCACAGGTGATGTTTCTGAGGATGTCTCCAGTCCAGCAAGTGATCGCGTGCAAACAGACTTTCAATGTGTGTGTGCAGGTCCATGGAGAACTTTGGACAAGCTTACAGAGACCTGCGTCCTCCTCGTGTAGACAACAGCGTCAAACGCTCCTTCGATCAAATGGCGGTAAGTCCCTCTGACCCTAGGGCGACTTCACCGGGTCCTTGGATTAAAGTGTTGGGACACAGCCCTTTATTGATTCTTTTATCAATCAATTAATCAATCAATAAGTCAATCTGCCCGTCCATTCATTAATCAATAAAGTATCAATTAATCAATCAATCAATCAATTAATCCCTCCCTAAAGTAAAATGGGATGTCGCTATTGCGCCAATTTACACAAATTCAACAATTCTCTGTGAATTATGTACAACTTTGTCCAATTCTCACAACTTTTGCCCACATTTTGGCCAATAAAATTTGCCTCTGATTGACAAACTACTGAAATAAACGTGTTTCTTGATTAGACCAAGCAGGAACAACATCCATCCATCCATCTTCTTCCGCTTATCCGAGGTCGGGTCGCGGGGGCAGCAGCTTAAGCAGGGAAGCCCAGACTTTCCTCTCCCCAGCCACTTTGTCCAGCTCCTCCCGGGGGATCCCGAGGCGTTCCCAGGCCAGCCGGGAGAGATAGTCTTCCCAGCGTGTCCTGGGTCTTCCCCGTGGCCTCCTACCGGTCGGACGTGCCCGAAACACCTTCCTAGGGAGGCGTTCGGGTGGCATCCTGACCAGATGCCCAAACCACTTCATCTGGCTTCTCTCGATGTGGAGGAGCAGCGGCTTTACTTTGAGCTCCTCCCGGATGACAGAGCTTCTCACCCTATCTCTAAGGGAGAGCCCCACCACCCGGCGGAGGAAACTCATTTCGGCCGCCTGTACCCGTGATCTTGTCCTTTCGGTCATAACCCAAAGCTCATGACCATAGGTGAGGATGGGAACGTAGATCGACCGGTAAATTGAGAGCTTTGCCTTCCGGCTCAGCTCCTTCTTCACCACAACGGATCGATACAGCGTCCGCATTACTGAAGATGCCGCACCGATCCGCCTGTCGATCTCACGATCCACTCTTCCCCCACTCGTGAACAAGACTCCGAGGTACTTGAACTCCTCCACTTGGGGCAAGATCTCCTCCCCAACCCGGAGATGGCACTCCACCCTTTTCCGGGAGAGAACCATGGACTCGGACTTGGAGGTGCTGATTCTCATCCCAGTCGCTTCACACTCGGCTGCGAACCGATCCAGTGAGAGCTGAAGATCTTGGCCGGAGGAAGCCATCAGGACCACATCATCTGCAAATAGCAGAGACCTAATCCTGCAGCCACCAAACCAGATCCCCTCAACGCCCTGACTGCGCCTAGAAATTCTGTCCATAAAGGTTATGAACAGAATCGGTGACAAAGGGCAGCCTTGGCGGAGTCCAACCCTCACTGGAAACGTGTCCGACTTACTGCCGGCAATGCGGACCAAGCTCTGACACTGATTATACAGGGAGCGAACTGCCACAATAAGACAGTCCGTTACCCCATACTCTCTGAGCACTCCCCACAGGACTTCCCGGGGTACACGGTCGAATGCCTTCTCCAAGTCCACAAAGCACATGTAGACTGGTTGGGCAAACTCCCATGCACCCTCAAGGACCCTGCCGAGAGTATAGAGCTGGTCCACAGTTCCACGACCAGGACGAAAACCACACTGTTCCTCCTGAATCCGAGGTTCGACTCTCCGGCGTAGCCTCCTCTCCAGTACACCTGAATAGACCTTACCGGGAAGGCTGAGGAGTGTGATCCCACGATAGTTGGAACACACCCTCCGGTTCCCCTTCTTAAAGAGAGGAACCACCACCCCGGTCTGCCAATCCAGAGGTACCGCCCCCGATGTCCACGCGATGTTGCAGAGTCTTGTCAACCAAGACATCCCCACAACATCCAGAGCCTTAAGGAACTCCGGGCGGATCTCAGGAACAACAATTTGTAACAATATATCAACTACGGTATATATTGATCAAACCACACAATTGTTTTAGCTCCAAACTACCTCCTGTTCCTGTCTACAGCGCTAATCCTTCTGGGTAAGGTGGTATATAAACGTGTACTCCCTACTTGACATGTATTTATCATTGAGTTATCCAGAGTAAGACTATTAAGAACCTATTTTATTTTGCAGTGCTGACCTATGTTAGAGATGTTGAAGTGCTTCCTCTACAGTTACTCGTTGTGATTGATCTTGGTCACCTTTAACCCTTGAACCATTGTTCTTATTAGTAGAGTCAACTTGGTACATGTGCTGTGTGTTGCAGCATTGGTCAAACGTACCATTTCTTCACATGCTTGTTGATGCCACCTTCCATTGCCTCCACATGGGTCAAAGCCACCTCATACCCTGTAAGGGTCCGCCTGGTTCTTGGCATCGGCCGATATTGCAGACACTATCATTTCAGCTTGCCTGCTAAGCCACAATGAGCCATAGTTTCAAGGCCTTTGGGAATCTGCCTTGATGTTTCTTGCACCCTCTTCCTATCTTTGAGATTTTGAGTATACCATCGCCCAAGCCTTTTCACTGGTTGCTCCTAAATCTCGCAGAGTATAAAGTGGTGATTGATCATCTTTGCACGTTTAAGCACAAGGCTTCTTGACTTCTTGGTCTTAAACGTCATTCTTCTCCAGTCCAAGAGATACTGTAATCTCTCCAACAATGACGCATCTGCATCGGGACTTGGACTGATGAGTGAAGGCACAAATTGGTGGTAGCTCTTCAGAACCTCTCAATGAAACTCCTGGACTTGCTCTCTCTGCCGCTCTGATAATAATTTACAAAAAGAAGTAGAGAACTGGTGCAGCCCATGGGTATTCCAACCTCCAGACTCTGCCAGTTTGTTGTGTATTTTGCAGTTGTAAATCCCATATCAT
The DNA here is from genome assembly GCF_033978685.3 of Nerophis lumbriciformis. Lineage (NCBI taxonomy): Eukaryota > Metazoa > Chordata > Actinopteri > Syngnathiformes > Syngnathidae > Nerophis > Nerophis lumbriciformis. Next base: position 5,329,031 of record NC_084549.2, read on the forward strand.
ATCCCATATCCCATATCCATAGGGAGGAGACCCTGCCCCAAGTGGAGGAGTTCAAGTACCTCGGAGTCTTGTTCACGAGTGAGGGAAGAGTGGATCGTGAGATCGACAGGCGGATCGGTGCGGCATCTTCAGTAATGCGGACGCTGTATCGATCCGTTGTGGTGAAGAAGGAGCTGAGCCGGAAGGCAAAGCTCTCAATTTACCGGTCGATCTACGTTCCCATCCTCACCTATGGTCATGAGCTTTGGGTTATGACCGAAAGGACAAGATCACGGGTACAAGCGGCCGAAATGAGTTTCTTCCGCCGGGTGGCAGGGCTCTCCCTTAGAGATAGGGTGAGAAGCACTGTCATCCGGGGGGAGCTCAAAGTAAAGCCGCTGCTCCTCCACATCGAGAGGAGCCAGATGAGGTGGTTCGGGCATCTGGTCAGGATGTCACCCGATCGCCTCCCTCGGGAGGTGTTTAGGGCACGTCCGACCGGTAGGAGGCCACGGGGAAGACCCAGGACACGTTGGGAAGACTATGTCTCCCGGCTGGCCTGGGAACGCCTCGGGATCCCCCGGGAGGAGCTGGACGAAGTGGCTGGGGAGAGGGAAGTCTGGGCTTCCCTGCTTAGGCTGCTGCCCCCGCGACCTGACCTCGGATAAGCGGAAGAAGATGGATGGATGGATGGATAAATCCCATATCGAGTTGACTGTAATATTGCTTAAATAGTTCTTACTCTCTCTGGTATCCACAGGAAGTTCATTGCAAATTCAATCAGAGCTTGAGGAACTGAGCCGTTCGCATTTGCAAGATCAAGACATAAGATTAGTTCTCAGCCTTTTAGACTCCTTAGTGGTATGCCATATCACACTGGTATGCTCGAGGCAACCTGGTGAGCCTGGTGTCCCAGTTTTTCTGCACGGCGGTATTTATCAAGCCATTCTCCAGCATGGAAAAAGAGAGTCTTTGTGCGAAGATTCTAAACCTGATCTGCGATGCACCAAGATAGTGGAACAATCTCCTGCCTCCACTCAACTTTCATAAGTCTCCACAAGAACCTTTTCAAGCCTTCACGTTTTTTGTAGACCTTCTGTTTGTCTACAAATCGTGCTACTTTATGCAGTTTCTATTTCGGCACAGGTTTGGAAGGTCTCACAAGGCTTGATACGTCAGGTTTTGGTGTCTCACAGAGATGGTCAGAGTGTACATTCTTAAGGTGATCATCAAGTTCTTGCTGAGGGATGTTCAATTCACCACTCTTGCTATGTTCAAACAACTTCTTTGTAAACTTTTGGGGTTTTCAAAAAATGATCTTCTGGCTCGCTCTCTCTTCTTCCTTTTTCTTTTTCGCTCGAAGTAGTGCTCTTAGTTTTACTCTGACCTGTTCTCTCAGCTCTTCTATCCCTGCTTTTTCATCAAGCCATGCTTTATTCCACCTGTGCTTCAAAGATTTTAACTCTCTTCTCAAACCAGCAATCTTCTTTGGACCTTTGGGGCGGCATGGCGTAGTGGGTAGAGCAACCGTGCCAGAAACCTGAGGGTTGCAGGTTCGCTCCCCCGCCTCTTACCATCTAAAAATCGCTGCCGTTGTGTCCTTGGGCGGGACACTTCACCCTTTGCCCCCGGTGCCACTCACACCGGTGAACTGAATGATGAATGATAGGTGGTGGTCGGAGGGGCCGTTGGCGCAAATTGCAGCCACGCTTCCGTCAGTCTACCCCAGGGCAGCTGTGGCTATGAAAGTAGCTTACCACCACCAGGTGTGAATGATTGATGGGTTCTACATGTAAAGCGACTGTGGGTACTTAGAAAAGCGCGATATAAATCCCAGTTATTATTATTATTCTCACGCCTGCTTGGTTGTGGGTGCAGGACGTTCCTTCCAAACCCCAACACAGCCGAACCTCAACATTGCAACATCATAAATCAGGTGACCCATCACTTTGATGTACCTTTCAGAGCATTTTTTTAGCATGATGCTAACATCTTCCATTCATTCCGAGCTTTAGTGTCAGCCATTGATGGCCATTTCAGATTCTTCTTTCTGTCAGTAGCTTCCTCTGCGGGAGATTTACCAGAGCACTGTGGTCTGCAACCTGGCCTTGGTTGTTACTCAACTGATCTGGAGTCTGCTGTCTTTCCCCAGGAAGAAATTGCATTAACTGGCAGATTGGTTTCTGACACAGTAGAAGTGTCCTCTGATCTTGGGACAGCCGAGCATTTCATTCTTCCCTAAAGAACTCTCAAACCCTTGATGCTAGCAAACACTCCTCCACACCAACAGATTGGACGCCCAGAATCTGAGTCCATCATTCCGCTATTCCGCAATCGTGGTCTTGGACGTTTCCTGTAGTCTTCCGAATCCGTCCGATTTGGTCCATCATGATTAATCATGTGATTGTGTTTTCTTCAGGGTGAATGTAAGACGTCAGAAAGCATGTGGAAGAAGATGAGGAGCAACATGTCCGGTAAGAACTCTCCTGTCACGGCAACGTCTTCCTCTCCATTTTTGTTTTCTTTCATTTTCTGGAGTTCATCTTTCGTCTTGTCGTGTTTTCAGGTCGTGGTCCAGGCGAGCTGAAAGCGGACACCAGGACTTTGTGTTTGGGAAGTGTGCAACAGCACAGGAAGTCTCAGTATCCAGGAAGTACGTCAGGGGAATGGGAAGTTCTTCTGCATGTCCATGTTTGGTGACATCAAATCTTCCGTGCTGTTTCAAGGTCTTGCCAGTCGCTTACTGGGTCCGTCGTACGACTTCTGTCTGCCGGAGTTGACCCGCTACGACTGCGAGGTCAACGTACCGCTGCAGGGCCACCTGCACCTGCTGCAGGGCTGTGACCTGCTGAGAGCTCTGGACCAAAACACCTAGAAGGTCCTCGTCCTGACATGGACCTCACTTTGTTGGAATGATGGACACCACTCCCACACTTGGACTGCCTTGTTTCCTCCTTCGCACGTCCTGCCTTCTGTAGCCGCCATCTTGTTGTCCACCTCACCCCAACACGGATGTGTCATGTGACCCTGCGTGACCTGTAGGCCGTGAGCGGTCACAGGTCAGCAGTTTGAGACATGGTGTCAAAGGAGATGATGTCAAATAGATGTTCGTTCTTAACCAATACACGTAACTAAGTTTTATTGTTCGCTAATACACGTTAGCTCATTTCCATTGTTCGCTAATACACGTTAGCTCATTTCCATTGTTAGCTGATACATGTTAGCTATGTTTTATTTTGAGCTAATACACGTTAGCTAATCTCCATTGTAAGCTGATACACGTCAGCTAATTCTCATCGTTAGCTGATATATGTTAGCTAAGTTGTGTTGTTGGCCAATATATATTAGTTAAGTTTCATTGTTAGCTAATACACATTAGCTAAGTTTCATGGATAGCCAATACATGTTCGCTACGTTTAATTGTTAGATCATACACGTTAGCTAATTTTCATCGTTAACTGATACACTTAAGCTAATTTTCATTGTTAGCT
>NC_084549.2:5340000-5385000 GCF_033978685.3 Nerophis lumbriciformis
TACTAGAAACAACACTAGTGCGCGCTAGAATCAAGACTAACTAGTGTGTACTAGAAAAAAGACTAAATAGTGCATACTACAACAAGACTAACAAGAGTGTACTAGAAACAACACTAGTGCGCTCTAGAATCAAGACTAACTAGTGTGTACTAGAAACAAGATTAACTAGTGTGTACTATAAACAACACACGTGTGTACTACAAACAAGACTAACTAGTACACACTAGAAACAAGACTAACTAGTGCACACTAGAAACAACCCTAACTAGTGTGTACTAGAAACAACACAAGTGTGTACTAGAAAAATACTAACTAGTGCATACTACAAACAAGACTAACTAGAGTGTACTAGAAACAACACTAGTGCGCCCTAGAATCAAGACTAACTAGTGTGTACTAGACACAAGACTAACTAGTGTGTACTAGAAACAACACAAGTGTGTACTAGAAACAAGTCTAACTAGTGCACACTAGAAACAAGACTAAGTAGTGCGCACTAGAAACAACCCTAACTAGTGTGTACTAGAAACAACACAAGTGTGTACTAGAAAAATACTAACTAGTGTGAACTAGAAACAAGCCTAACTGGTGTGTATTAGAAACAACTCTACCTAGTGTGTACTAGAAACAACACAACTGTGTACTAGAAAAATACTAACTAGTGCGCACTAGAAACAACCCTAACTAGTGTGTACTAGAAACAACACAAGTGTGTACTAGAAAAATACTAACTAGTGCATACTACAAACAAGACTAACTAGAGTGTACTAGAAACAACACTAGTACGCCCTAGAATCAAGACTAACTAGTGTATACTAGAAACAACACAAGTGTGTACTAGAAAAAAAGACTAAATAGTGCATACTACAACAAGACTAACAAGAGTGTACTAGAAACAACACTAGTGCTCCCTAGAAACAAGACTAACTAGTGTGTACTAGAAACAAGACTAACTAGTGTGTACTAGAAACAACACACGTGTGTCCTACAAACAAGACTAACTAGTGCACACTAGAAACAAGGCTAACTAGTGCGCACTAGAAACAACCCTAACTAGTGTGCACTAGAAACAACACAAGTGTGTACTAGAAAAATACTAACTAGTGTGAACTAGAAACAAGCCTAACTGGTGTGTACTAGAAACAACCCTACCTAGTGTGTACTAGAAAAGAGACTAACTAGTGCATACTACAAACAAGACTAACTGGAGTGTACTAGAAACAACACTAGTGCGCCCTAGAATCAAGACTAACTAGTGTGTACTAGAAACAAGTCTAACTAGAGTGTACTAGAAACAACACTAGTGCGCCCTAGAAAGAAGACTAAGTGGTGCGTACTAGAAACAAAGACTAGTGTGTACTAATAACAAGCCTAACTAGATTAAGAGGGTCTAGTTGCTGATTGGTCCCAAGAGTGGATCAGTGGTTTTGTGTTGAATTGAAGTGTGTGAGATGACCACCAGGGGGCGACCATGGGCAATGTGACGTCATGTGACGTCATGTGATGTCATGTGACTTGTACGAGTCTCACTTTTCTACTTGTCCTTTTCAAGTTAAGTCAGAAGATTTGACTCGACGCTAAAAGTGTTGCGTCATCAATGATGTGGAGTGTTTGTGCAGGTGGAGGAGAGCAAAGAAGATAAGGTTATTATTATTATTATTATTATTATTATTATTAATACAAAATCATTAGAGTGGCTTTTTTTTCCTGAATGTAGCGAAAAGCTAATGCTAGTTATGCTAACGTTGTGTCCGCTAGCGTTTCAACAATATCAACATTTTGTTCAAACAACTTTGCAGTTTGAAACGTTTTATTTGCACATATTTACTGACTGTGTTGTTGTACATTGTTGTCGAGATATATTTCCAGTACATGATGCACAATCTATATTAGCTTTGTTTTCGGCACTGATCTTCTTATTAAAGTATATCAATATTCTTCTTAAAGGGGAACTGCGCTTTTTTTATTGAATCATTCACAATCAGACAAACACACAAATGTGCTTTTGTTTTAGCATTCTAAAAACAAAAGAACGACTTGCAAGATCAAACTAATGGAAGTCAACATTGTAGCCTTTAAAGCTTCTCATAGCAACCTACTTCCTGTTTCGCATAGCAACCTACTTCCTGTTTCTCATAGCAACCTACTTCCTGTTTCGCACAGCAACCTACTTCCTGTTTCTCATTGTAACTTACTTCCTGTTTCTCATTGTAACCTACTTCCTGTTTCTCACTGTAACTTACTTCCTGTTTCTCATTGTAATTGACTTCCTGTTTCTCATTGTAACTTACTTCCTGTTTCTCATTGTAACTTACTTCCTGTTTCTCATTGTAATTGACTTCCTGTTTCTCATTGTAATTGACTTCCTGTTTCTCATTGTAACTTACTTCCTGTTTCTCATTGTAATTTACTTCTTGTTTCTCATAGCAACCTACTTCCTGTTTCTCATTGTAACTTACTTCCTGTTTCTCATTGTAACTTACTTCCTGTTTCTCATTGTAATTTACTTCTTGTTTCTCATAGCAACCTACTTCCTGTTTCTCATTGTAACTTACTTCCTGTTTATCATTGTAACTTATTTCCTGTTTCTCATTGTAACATACTTCCTGTTTCTCATTGTAATTTACTTCTTGTTTCTCATAGCAACCTACTTCCTGTTTCTCATTGTAACTTACTTCCTGTTTCTCATTGTAACTTACTTCCTGTTTCTCATTGTAACTTACTTCCTGTTTCTCATAGCAACCTACTTCCTGTTTCTCATAGCAGCCTACTTCCTGTTTCTCATTGTAACTTACTTCTTGTTTCTCATTGTAACTTACTTCCTGTTACTCATAGCAACCTACTTCCTGTTTCTCATTGTAATTTACTTCCTGTTTCTCATTGTAACTTACATCCTGTTTCTCATTGTAATTTACTTCCTGTTTCTCATTGTAACCTACTTCTTGTTTCTCATTGTAACTTACTTCCTGTTTCTCATAGCAACCTACTTCTTGTTTCTCATAGCAATCTACTTCCTGTTTCTCATTGTAACTTACTTCCTGTTTCTCATTGTAACTTACTTCCTGTTTCTCAAAGCAACCTACTTCCTGTTTCTCATTGTAACTTACTTCCTGTTTCTCATTGTAGCTTACTTCCTGTTTCTCATTGTAACTTACTTCCTGTTTCTCATTGTAATTTACTTCTTGTTTCTCATAGCAACCTACTTCCTGTTTCTCATTGTAACCTACTTCTTGTTTCTCATTGTAACTTACTTCATGTTTGTCATTGTAACTTATTCCCTGTTTCTCATTGTAGCTTACTTCCTGTTTCTCATTGTAACTTATTTCCTGTTTCTCATTGTAACTTACTTCCTGTTTCTCATTGTAATTTACTTCTTGTTTCTCATAGCAACCTACTTCCTGTTTCTCATTGTAACCTACTTCTTGTTTCTCATTGTAGCTTTCTTCCTGTTTCTCATTGTAACTTACTTCCTGTTTCTCATTGTAACTTACTTCCTGTTTCTCATTGTAACTTATTCCTGTTTCTCATTGTAACTTATTTCCTGTTTCTCATTGTAACTTACTTCCTGTTTCTCATTGTAACTTACTTCCTGTTTCTCATTGTAACTTACTTCCTGTTTCTCATTGTAATTTACTTCTTGTTTCTGATAGCAACCTACTTCCTGTTTCTCATTGTAACTTACTTCCTGTTTCTCATTGTAACTTACTTCCTGTTTCTCATAGCAACCTACTTCCTGTTTCTCATTGTAACTTACTTCCTGTTTCTCATTGTAACTTATTTACTGTTTTTCATTGTAACTTACTTCCTGTTTCTCATTGTAACTTACTTCCTGTTTCTCATTGTAACTTACTTCCTGTTTGTCATTGTAACTTACTTCCTGTTTCTCATAACAACCTACTTCCTGTTTCTCATTGTAACTTATTTCCTGTTTCTCTTTGTAACTTACTTCCTGTTTCTCATTGTAACTTACTTCCTGTTTCTCATAGCAACCTACTTCCTGTTTCTCATTGTAACTTATTTCCTGTTTCTCATTGTAACTTACTTCCTGTTTCTCATAGCAACCTACTTCCTGTTTCTCATTGTAACTTACTTCCTGTTTCTCATTGTAACTTACTTCCTGTTTCTCATTGTAACTTACTTCCTGTTTCTCATTGTAATTTGCTTCTTGTTTCTCATAGCAACCTACTTCCTGTTTCTAATTGTAACTTACTTCCTGCTTCTCATTGTAACTTACTTCCTGTTTCTCATAGCAACCTACTTCCTGTTTCTCATTGTAACTTACTTCCTGTTTCTCATTGTAACTTATTTCCTGTTTCTCATTGTAACTTACTTCATGTTTATCTTTGTAACTTACTTCCTGTTTCTCATTGTAACCTACTTCCTGTTTCTCATAGCAACCTACTTCCTGTTTCTCATTGTAACTTACTTCCTGTTTCTCTTTGTAACTTACTTCCTGTTTCTCATTGTAAGTTACTTCCTGTTTCTCTTTGTAACTTACTTCATGTTTCTCTTTGTAACTTACTTCCTGTTTCTCATTGTAACTTACTTCCTGTTTCTCATTGTAACTTACTTCCTGTTTCTCATAGCAACCTACTTCCTGTTTCTCATTGTAACTTACTTCCTGTTTCTCATTGTAACTTACTTCCTGTTTCTCATTGTAACTTACTTCCTGTTTCTCATAGCAACCTACTTCCTGTTTCTCATTGTAACTTACTTCCTGTTTAATTCTGTCTCTGTTTAATTCCTTGCTTCTTGTCTTGTTTAATAGATGTCATCAGTGTTTGAACCTGACACCCTGTTTTAGACCACTTGATCTGCCGCTTCTCTTTTCTGCTCTGCCCTCCTCTCCCGCGTGGAGAGGTTCTCAGGTGGCTATGGATCAGTTTTCCCCGGATGAGGGGCTAGCTGTTCCAAGCCTGGACCGGGGGTGGACCACCCCCCTGTGTATCAGTAGTCTAGTCTCCATTCAAGATGATCCCCTGCAGACCTCCCTAGGGACTGGACTATCACATTAAGAACCGTACCCACTCTTTTTTGTTTAATTCTTATTCATAAATAAACGTAAATAAAAGTCTGCTTCCGGGTCCTCTATTTCGCCCATAAAATCCAAATTAAAAACATTCAAAAAGCACCAACAAGTATTAACAAGTACTAGTCTCCAGCACCCCCCGCAACTCCAAAAAAGGGACAAGCGGTAGGAAATGGATGGATGGATAGTGATATTGTTATTATAAGCGCTAACGCAGACCAACTATGTTGACATCGCCGAGTGGTCTGCTGCTTCCTCGCTTCCTTGCTCCCTGGAAGTTTATTCCAGATCATCAATAACGCCTCTCACCCGTATAGCTGAAGACTTAAAATATAATCTGACGAGTTGGGACACTTTGACAGCCAATTTAGACCCAGTGATGGCAAAAGCAACACAAAAAGCAATTGGTTGCACCACCCCCTGGTGAGGATGATGAGTCATTCTTCATCTAAATGGGAATATATGAACATCCTAGCACTCTAATGACAGCAGACATTGTACAGTAAGTGATGGTTTATTATGTCTGTTGTCTGTCATGAAGTCTGCAGTGAGTAATAATCAGTCATGTTTTGTTTTTTTTTAAAAGGCAAATGTGATGCGTTTTTTACGGAGCCCCTAAAGGGACATGGGGGAAAAAACATTTATAATAGTTTTTTTGTTTTGTTTTTTTCAGACATGTATCACATGTGCATAAGAAACTTTTTATAAAAAAAACAAAAAATTATAATTATATATTTTTTGATAGACATGTATCTACGTTTTTTTACAGAGCCCCTAAAGGGACATAGAGGGAAAAAAAATGTTTATCATTTTTTATTTTTTATTTTTTTTAGACATGTATCTCGTGCGCACAAAAAACTTTTTATTAAAAAAAACAAAAAATTATAATTATATATTTTTTTTTTAGACATGTATCTCCATTTTTTACGGAGCCCCTAAAGGGACATAGAGGGAAAAAAATGTTTGTCATTTTTTTTTTTTTTTTTTTTTTTAGACATGTATCTCCATTTTTTACGGAGCCCCTAAAGGGACATAGAGGGAAAAAAATGTTTGTCATTTTTTTTTTTTTTTTTTTTTTTAGACATGTATCTCCATTTTTTACGGAGCCCCTAAAGGGAAATAGAGGGGAAAAATGTTTGTCATTTTTTTTTTTTTTTTTTTTTTTTTTTTTTTTTTTTTTTTTAGACAAGTATCTCGTGCGCACGAGAAACTTTTTATAAAGTTATAAAAATAAAAATTGTATAATTTTTTATTTCTCATTTTTTTTGTTAGACATGTATCGTGCGCAGGACAAACTTTCTCCTGCGCACGATATAGTTTCTCGTGCGCACGAGATACATACATGTCTTAAAAAAAAAAAAATAATAATGACATTTTTTATTTATTTTTTTATAACTTTTAAAAAGTTTCTCGTGCGCGAGAAACTTGAGATACATGTCTAAATTTTTTTTTTTTTTTTTAAATTTCCCCCATGTCCCTTTAGGGGCTCCGTAGTTTTTTTTTAATTAATGCACCGCGTATGTTTAAAATGATCGGAATTTGAAAATATTAATTGTTATTATAAATGTTACTACCTTACATACAAACTTACATAATGTATATAATGAAGGTGTTTGGATGTTTTTAGAGCGCTTTATCGGCGGAATAAAGCAGCTCCCTTAGGCTACATTCTAAGCTGACTCTTGCTAGCATTTATTTACTATTTAAAATGCATTAAAAACAAATAAAAAAAACACATGTGCTTTTGTTTGACGTAATAATTGTGAATGATTGACAGCTTTTCTCCAGAAAAGTGCAGTTCCCCTTTCAGGGGCTATATAAATACATGTTGGTTGATTGATTGATTGATTACAATTAGAATATTAATTATTTAACGAACATCACTGCAGAAGTTGAAATAATACACAAAGTAACAACAAAGTGAAGCAAGTTTCACACACTCTGAAAAGTATTTGACTTGAGAATAATGCACATGAGGCCAGCACCTTATTTGGGAGCGATGGACTTATGACTCTTTGACACACACACACACACACACACACACAATAGGTCCGATGCTGTAAGTCGGTATGAACAAAGATGTTGTGTAGTTTGTGCGTGCGGGACGTGATGATCACGGAATTGTGTTGAGTGCGATTGTTGGACACAGACGGGATGTTACATAATTATTACTCAATCTTGTTACTGGACAGACAAATCCTAAATATGGACAAGAAAGGACTTCCTGTCTTTCATTTTTCGTATTTACGGATATTTTTTTATTGGTTGACTTATTCCTCGCTGACATAACACCGTCCCCTTTGACCTTTCACCCATTTGGAAATGTGAAATTGAGTTTTTTTATGAAGTTTTTATTCACGTGTGTGTACGCGTGTTTGCATGTGTGTATATTTGTGTATACGTGTGTGTGTGTGTGTGTGTGTATTTGCGAAGTTTATAATCACTGATACAATAACTACAGCATCTTTTTTGGAACAAAAGCACTTTTGATGTCATCTTTATATTTATTATAAATTTATGTCACATGAAAACAATAAAAAAAATAAAGATCATCTTTCAACAGAAAAATATTTCAAACACTGTAGTAAAAGAAAATCATATTTGCAATCTTCAGTTTAGTTATTTTCCCTTTCAAACTTCAGTATGGACTTTGTCACCATCTAGCGGACAGAAAGTGTCACTACAAGGATGACGATGTCTTCATCTTCCGTCGGTGATAAAAGTTAGGAAAATAAAAGCACTCTTAACAGACAAGAGGACGATTGAAGTGAGTAAACTGGACTAAATTGATAATTTATAAACAATAAAAAAATTAAGCTCATCTTTCAACTACTGTAGTAAAAGGAAACAATCATATTTGCAATCTTCGGTTTAGTTATTTTTCCCTTAAAACTTCAGTATGGTCCTGTTGACGTCCACGCTACACTGTGTCGCCATCTAGCGGACAAAAAGTGTCACTACAAGGATGACGACGTCTTCATCTTCCGTCGGAGATGAAAGTTAGGAAAATAAAAGCCCTCTAACAGACATGAGGACATGAAGGACATTGGACATGGGAGGAGTTCGGGGAGGCCATGGAAAAAGACTTCCGGATGGCTTCGAAGCAATTCTGGACCACCATCCGCCGCCTCAGGAAGGGGAAGCAGTGCAGTGTCAACACCGTGTATGGGGATGGTGCTCTGCTGACCTCGACTGTTGTGGATCGGTGGGGAGAATACTTCGAAGACCTCCTCAAACCTACCAGCACGTCTTCCTATGAGGAAGCAGGGCCTGGGGAATCTGTGGTGGGCTCTCCTATTTCTGGGGCTGAGGTTGCCGAGGTAGTTAAAAAGCTCCTCGGTGGCAAGGCCCCGGGGGTGGATGAGATCCGCCCGAAGTTCTTTAAGGCTCTGGATGTTGTGGGGCTGTCTTGGTTGACAAGACTCTGCAACATCGCGTGGACATCCGGGGCGGTGCCTCTGGATTGGCAGACCGGGGTGGTGGTTCCTCTCTTTAAGAAGGGGAACCGGAGGGTGTGTTCCAACTATCGTGGGATCACACTCCTCAGCCTTCCCGGTAAGGTCTATTCAGGTGTACTGGAGAGGAGGCTCCACCGGATAGTCGAACCTCGGATTCAGGAGGAACAGTGTGGTTTTCGTCCTGGTCGTGGAACTGTGGACCAACTCTATACTCCTTGAGGGTGCATGGGAGTTTGCCCAACCAGTCTACATGTGCTTTGTGGACTTGGAGAAGGCATTCGACCGTGTACCCCGGGAAGTCCTGTGGGGAGTGCTCAGAGAGTATGGGGTAACAGACTGTCTTATTATGGCAGTTCGCTCCCTGTATGATCAGTGTCAGAGCTTGGTCCGCATTGCCGGCAGTAAGTCGGACACGTTTCCAGTGATGGTTGGACTCCGCCAAGGCTGCCCTTTGTCACCGATTCTGTTCATAACCTTTATGGACAGAATTTCTAGGCGCAGTCAGGGCGTTGAGGGTATCTGGTTTGGTGGCTGCAGGATTAGGTCTCTGCTATTTGCAGATGATGTGGTCCTGATGGCTTCCTCTGGCCAAGATCTTCAGCTCTCACTGGATCGGTTCGCAGCCGAGTGTGAAGCGACTGGGATGGGAATCAGCACCTCCAAGTCCGAGTCTATGGTTCTCTCCCGGAAAAGGGTGGAGTGCCATCTCCGGGTTGGGGAGGAGATCTTGCCCCAAGTGGAGGAGTTCAAGTACCTCGGAGTCTTGTTCACGAGTGGGGGAAGAGTGGATCGTGAGATCGACAGGCGGATCGGTGCGGCGTCTTCAGTAATGCGGACGCTGTATCGATCCGTTGTGGTGAAGAAGGAGCTGAGCCGGAAGGCAAAGCTCTCAATTTACCGGTCGATCTACGTTCCCATCCTCACCTATGGTCATGAGCTTTGGGTCATGACCGAAAGGACAAGATCACGGGTACAAGCGGCCGAAATGAGTTTCCTCCGCCGAGTGGCGGGGCTCTCCCTTAGAGATAGGGTGAGAAGCTCTGTCATTCGGGGGGAGCTCAAAGTAAAGCCGCTGCTCCTCCTCATGGAGAGGAGCCAGATAAGGTGGTTCGGGCATCTGGTCAGGATGCCACCCGAACGCCTCTCTAGGAAGGTGTTTCGGGCACGTCCGACCGGTAGGAGGCCACGGGGAAGACCCAGGACACGCTGGGAAGACTATTTCTCCCGGCTGGCCTGGGAACGCCTCGGGATCCCCCGGGAGGAGCTGGACGAAGTGGCTGGGGAGAGGGAAGTCTGGGCTTCCCTGCTTAGGCTGCTGCCCCCGCGACTCGACCTCGGATAAGTGGAAGAAGATGGATGGATGGATAACAGACATGAGGACAATTGAGGTGAGCTAACTGGACTAGATAAATCATTTATAAACATTAAAAAAAAATAAAGCTCATCTTTCAACTACTGTAGTAAAAGGAAACAATCATATTTGCAATCTTCCGTTGAAATATTTTCCCCTTCAAACTTCAGTATGGTCCTGTTGACGTCCACGCTGAACTTTGTCGCCATCTAGCGGACAGAAAGTGTCACTACAAGGATGACGATATCTTAATCTTCCGTCGTAGATGAAAGTTAGGAAAAGAAAAGCCCTCTAACAGACATGAGGACGATTGAGGTGAGCTAACTGGACTAGATCATCATCATCATCGGCGGTCACTCGAACGAGTATGACGATACTCCTGGTAGGGATGTATCCCTTTATGGAGGATGCCTGTACGTGACTTTGTTTTACGTGGGGAGACTGGTGCACAGACAGTCACCACACGATCCTCGACAGAATCGGGGTCAGGGTCCAGTGGCATGGAGTCCAAGACGACTGGGGGACCCTTTTCTGCTGCAGCCTTCTTCCGCCATCGCAGCCGTTGTGGTAGTTCTTACATCTATCGTCTTCCGCGTGCTCTGCCGTGAGGTCTTCACCGTATCCCTGGCGAGGGGGCGGTCAGGTACTAGGCCTTTGCCAAGGGCCACCTGGGGTAACAGTAGTAAAGGGGTTAACCTCCTAGTGCCCCAAGACCCCATAGAGGAGCCTCCACTGCCGGATGCACTTTAACGTCATGCCCAGGACACAAACCTACATTAGGTGCACCGGGTTGGTTATAGATCATGTATGTCACATGAAAACAATTTAAAAAAAAAATAAAGATCATATTTCAACAGAAAAATCCTTCAACGAACTGTAGTTTAATTATTTTTCCCTTAAAACTTCAGTACGGTCCTGTTGATGTCCATAGTGGACTTTGTCGCCATCTAGCGGACAGAAAGTGTCACTACAAGGATGACGATGACACAGTATTGTCATAAAAAGTCAAATATGTTCCACATACTCCTGAAAAGCAGCATATCATTTGTCTTAATATTCCGTCGGAGATGAAAGTTAGGAAAATAAAAGCCCTCGAACAGACAAGAGGACGACTGAGGTGAGCTAACTGATCATTTATGTCACATGAAAACAATAAAGATCATCTTTCAACTACAGAAGTAAAAGAAAACAATCATATTTGGAAAATAAATGCGCTCAAACATACATGAGCTAACTGGACAAGATAGATAAATACTTGATTGATTTCTTGTAGGGGGATTCATGAAAAAACATCCGTTCATACCAACAACAATAATGAATATTCAGAACGATAATAATAACAACAGGAATAAAGTGAACATTTGTATAGATTTGCTGAAGGAACAAAAGATCCCTTAAAGCTGTTGAAAGTTGTTTGTCTTTTTTCACGTAAGAACTGATTTATTGACGATCAGCAGAGGTGTAGACTCGAGTCACATGACTTGGACTCGAGTCAGACTCGAGTCATGAATTTGATGACTTTAGACTCGACTTGACAAAATGTAAAAAGACTTGCAACTCGACTTAGACTTTAACATCAATGACTTGTGACTTCACTTGGACTTGAGCCTTTTGAATTGACATGACTTGACATGACTTGCTACTTTCCCCAAAACCCAAAGATGAAAAAGTTATTCGGGAGCGCTCCGTATTTTTCATTGTGTACTTGTCTATCAGCGTTGCGTGTGTCAGCTGGTGTGCTCTCAGTACAACAGCCAATCAAATTAGATCTACTTTGTTTTCATCACACAGCATTCATCCAATCAAATTGCAGGACAACCAACGAAGAAGACATGTCCAAACCACACGCCAGTGAACAAAAAATTATACCTAAAATAATTTCGTTTGGGTATAAAAATTACGAGGTGGTCAACACAAAACGGTTTGCAGTATGCAACACATGCGGTTCGAAAATTACTGATGGAGAGGCAACAACTTCCAACTTCGTCTGGCATTTGAAGTTGCACAAAGAACGGTAAGTTTTGAATGTAAGATAACGTTTATTGGCTAAGTAACGTGACTTTTATTTGCTGTGTAGTTAAATCAGTGAGGCTGTAAACTCACTGCTAACGTTATAACGTTATTGCAAACACGGGAATCTGTTGCAGTTCACTACCTTATTCATACTTTTTGTTCAGTGATTTTTTTTAAGCAGGGTTACGTTAGTCAATATATCACACGTAACGTTAGACGGCGGTCAGCAGCACCGCGTATTTTAGCCACCTAAAAAAAGACAAAAATAGTAAAATAAAGGTAAAATAAATACTGCGCCCCCATCGTGCACAAATGACTGACAGACTCTTGGCTAATTTGGTCTTTTGCAAATGCAATGCAGCATAGGGCCCTGACATATAAAAGGTACAACTTTTTTGTTATGTTCTTGACTTGAGACTTTCCAGTCTTGACTTTGGACTTGACTCGGGGCTTGCCTGTCTTGACTCGGGACTTGACTCGGACTTGAGGGCAAAGACTTGAGACTTACATGTGACTTGCAAAACAATGACTTGGTCCCACCTCTGACGATCAGTCTATTAAATGACGTGACAGATACTGACCAGGAATACATCCACAAATAATAAATCCATCGATAGATCATCAATCGACAAATAAGATAGGTAAGATATCGACAGCTTTGAAACTCGTTGCAAGAAAAGAAAAGAGTACCGACTGAAACGGTCTTCGGAAATCGAAGAAGAACGTCCGAAAGGTTGGATCAGGACTCACCACAAACGACTTCTGGTGAGCAAAGACTGAACATTGAACACAAACTAATGAGACGGCCTTCTTTCATCTCCGTAATATCGCTAAAATTCGTTCTATTTTATCCACTAGCGACGCTGAGATCATTATTCATGCGTTTGTTACGTCTCGTCTCGACTACTGTAACGTATTATTTTCGGGTCTCCCTATGTCTAGCATTAAAAGACTACAATTGGTACAAAATGCGGCTGCTAGACTTTTGACAAGAACAAGAAAGTTTGATCATATTACGCCTATACTGGCTCACCTGCACTGGCTTCCTGTGCACTTAAGATGTGACTTTAAGGTTTTACTACTTACGTATAAAATACTACACGGTCTAGCTCCGTCCTATCTTGTCAATTGCATTGTACCATATGTCCCGGCAAGAAATCTGCGTTCAAAGAACTCCGGCTTATTAGTGATTCCCAGAGCCCAAAAAAAGTCTGCGGGCTATAGAGCGTTTTCTATTGGGGCTCCAGTACTATGGAATGCCCTCCCGGTAACAATTAGAGATGCTACCTCAGTAGAAGCATTTAAGTCCCATCTTAAAACTCATTTGTATACTCTAGCCTTTAAATAGCCCCCCTGTTAGACCAGTTGATCTGCCGTTTCTTTTCTTTTCTCCTCTGCTCCCCTTTTCCTTGTGGGGGGGGGGCACAGGTCCGGTGGCCATGGATGAAGTGCTGGCTGTCCAGAGTCGGGACCCGGGGTGGACCGCTCGCCTGTGCATCGGCTGGGAACATCTCTGCGCTGCTGATCCGTCTCCGCTCGGGATGGTGTCCTGCTGGCCCCACTATGGACTGGACTCTTACTATTATGTTGGATCCACTATGGACTGGACTCTCACAATATTATGTCAGACCCACTCGACATCCATTGCTTTCGGTCTCCCCTAGAGGGGGAGGGTTACCCACATATGCGGTCCTCTCCAAGGTTTCTCATAGTCATTCACATCGACGTCCCACTGGGGTGAGTTTTTCCTTGCCCTTATGTGGGCTTTGTACCAAGGATGTCGTTGTGGCTTGTGCAGCCCTTTGAGACACTTGTGATTTAGGGCTATATAAATAAACATTGATTGATTGATTGATTGATTGATTGAACTCAACACACCTGGACTAAGAAGAAGCTGACGGGAGGAAACAAAGGTCAGACATGACACAGGTGCAACTCACAAAACAACAATTGGGAATAATTGGAAATATGTAAAATCAAATAGTCTATGAACAATTGCACTGTTCTTTGGTCGTGTCAGTAATTGGAAAGGCTTATGGTTTACTAGATGGTTAACGAACAGTTGTTTGCAATTCCCTGGACTTCTTCTGATGCTGTCAGGATAAAACTGTGACCTAACCTCTTTAAGGGCCTTTGAATATGTTTGCCAGTACTCACAGAGAACATTTATTTATACAAAATAAGATCATCTGATCAGTGAGCCAGGGCACTGATCAGATGAAGGTGACTGCGTAGGGGTGTGTTCCAGTTGTACAGAGTACAAATGCCTTATTTTGCCAAAACCAGTCAAAGTTGACATCTATCTGATTTTGTTCATGGTCACTGTTCCATCAGATCATTTGTTGATGGCAGGCCGTGCCCTAAATGTTCAAAGTTGTTGCCTTTGGAGATCGTCTGATGCTGGACTTTGAGGTGTATCAAGGGAAGGGTCACAGGTTGCAGACTTGCTTTGTCAATGTTCGGCTGTGCATGGAAACAGTCAAACATTAATGATAAACAAACATAAATGATAACACTTAGGCAACAACAAACAATGTACCACAACACCAGGGGGAGATCCACTAACCACGTTAAAACCCAGATTCCGATCTAACAAAGGTCTTAACTCGTTCTCTTTCTATGCCACATCAATATGGAATGCACTCCCATCCATCCATCCATCCATCCATCCATCTTCTTCCGCTTATCCGAGGTCGGGTCGCGGGGGCAGCAGTCTAAGCAGGGAAGCCCAGACTTCCCTCTCCCCAGCCACTTCGTCCAGCTCCTCCCGGGGGACCCCGAGGCGTTCCCAGGCCAGCCGGGAGACATAGTCTTCCCAACGTGTCCTGGGTCTTCCCCGCGGCCTCCTACCGGTCGGACGTGCCCTAAACACCTCCCTAGGGAGGCGTTCGGGTGGCATCCTGACCAGATGCCCGAACCACCTCATCTGGCTCCTCTCGATGTGGAGGAGCAGCGGCTTTACTTTGAGCTCCTCCCGGATGGCAGAGCTTCTCACCCTATCTCTAAGGGAGAGCCCCGCTACCCGGCGGAGGAAACTCATTTCGGCCGCTTGTACCCGTGATCTTGTCCTTTCGGTCATAACCCAAAGCTCATGACCATAGGTGAGGATGGGAACGTAGATCGACCGGTAAATTGAGAGCTTTGCCTTCCGGCTCAGCTCCTTCTTCACCACAACGGACCGATACAGCGTCCGCATTACTGAAGACGCTGCACCGATCCGCCTGTCGATCTCACGATTCACTCTTCCCTCACTCGTGAACAAGACTCCGAGGTACTTGAACTCCTCCACTTGGGGCAAGATCTCCTCCCCAACCCGGGGATGGCACTCCACCCTTTTCCGGGCGAGAACCATGGACTCGGACTTGGAGGTGCTGATTCTCATCCCAGTCGCTTCACACTCAGCTGCGAACCGATCCAGTGAGAGCTGAAGATCCTGGCCAGATGAAGCCATCAGGACCACATCATCTGCAAAATGAATGCAGAAAGGAATGCACTCCCAACAGGTGTAAAAGAAAGGGCATCTCTATCCTCCTTCAAAACCGCACTAAAGGAACACCTCCAGGCAACTTCGACCCTAAACCAACACCCTCCCTTCCACATCCCTTCTCCCCGGATTGTAAATAATCAAATGTAGATACTTATTCTTATGCTCTCTGATCTCTCTCTCTCTATGTCTAATACTTGCTGTACATATCCTACCAAGTCAGACCTACACTGTTTCAATGTCCATTTCTCTGATGATGCAATTGTTGATGACTGAAGTGATGATATCAACCAAACCTAACCCCCACCCCCCCTCCTCCACATCCCACACCCCGGATTGTTGTAAATAATGTAAATAATTCAATGTATATACTCTGATGATTAACTTGTGTTAATGATGATAGTATATATCTGTACCATGAATCGATTTAAGTGGACCCCGACTTAAACAAGTTGACCAACTTATTGGGGTGTTACCATTTAGTGGTCAATTGTACGGAATATGTAGTGTACTGTGCAATCTACTAATAAAAGTTTCAATCAATCAAAAACTGTCACACCGCGGTGAGGGAAGTCTTGTCTTGGTTTTTTTCTGTCTTGTGATTTACATGTTTTATTTTGAAAAGCAACTCCTTTTGTTTCAGATCACGGGTCCTTCCTCTTGTGTCACCAGTCTGACGTCATTCCTGACCCATGATTGTTTCCACCTGTTTCCCATTACCCTCATGTTCCATACAAGCCCATGCCTCCCCTTGTTCTGTGCCAGATTGTCTCGAGCTTTCGTGCCTGTCTTGCGTTCCATGTTCATGTTCATGTCCATGCCTTGCCTTGTCCCACGTCTACGTCCTTGCTTCCAGAATATCCCACGCTGTAATTTTGAATGAACTTTTTCTCCTCCCTCAGAGCGACTTTTGTTATTCAACCTTTTTCTACCGCAGTGGTGAGTTATAATTTTTCCCTAAAGATTTTTCCTCAAAGTTTTTGAGTGATTTTTTTGTTTACATTTATTAGAGTAGTAAGTTTTATAGTCTTTACTTTCTTCCTCCTGTTGGAGCGTTTTTTGTTAAAGTTTTTTGATAACAGATACGGTGCTAATTATAATTGTCCTTATTTTTGTATTTCCTCCTTTTGGAGTGATTTTCGGTTTTTCCCTTTTGGAACATTTTGTCGATAGTTATTTTTGTATTTCATAGTATTTGAATTTACTCGGCTCTGGAGGCTTAAAGAGTTTTTCAAAATAAAAGCTTTATTTGGAATCACATCTCTGCATCTGAGTCCCTTCCTTCGTCCAAGCCTGACAAAAACTACCTCGAGTACTCCCAGTGTAGGTACTCTGTATCTCTCAGTGTAAGTCCAGTATGTACGCTGGCAGATAGAAAGTACTTCCATAATGATGACACTGTTACCTTCATCCATCATGTTTTGATTGCTACTGAATATGTCAACCATTTAGCGTAAACGTGTAAGAGCGTAATGCGATTAATATAACGGTGCCGGCGACAGCATGGGAGATGCCAACTACAGTAATGGAGACAGTAAGATTCCATTTTCCCAGAGCATTTCACAATGACAGAAATGAGAAGAAAACAGGCTCTCCAGGTCAGAAACTTTTTTTGAGCAGCAACAGGCTCTCGATCCACTAGGATCGAGAGCATCTCCCTACTTCAAACCTTCTCTGAGTGAGAACCGTGGCCTCAGAATTGGAGGTGCTGAGTCTCCTCCCAGAAGAGTCACACTCATCTGTGAAAACACTGAAGGTCACAGCTTGATGAGACCATCAGGAACACATCATTTGCATAGAGCCAAGATGAGACTCTAAGTCCACCACGCTGGACACCCTCAAGCTCAACACCTTAGCTGCGCCCAGAAATTGTTTCCATGAAAACGACGACCAGAACTGTTGCTAAAGGACAGTCTTAGTGGAGACCAACATTCACTGGAACAGGATGGTGTCAGGCTTGTCCCTGACAGTTTGGTCAAAGTTTTAGTTTTTCCTCTGTCATTTCCTGTCAACGCTCTTATTTTGGTTATTTCCTACTTGTCTCCCTGAGTGCTGTGTCCCCTCAGCTGTGGCTGATTGGCACCTGGCCACACCTGGTGTCAATCAGCCAGCTGCTATTTAAACCTGCCTTCCCCTCCAGTCAATGCTGGATTATTGTCGTTCCCATCTGTCGTGTCGTTGTTTGCTGTCATTACTACCTGTCTTAACACTTGTCGTTGTAGCTCTGTCTACTTTTGTTTCACTCTGCTCATGTCCTAGTTCCTTCGTGTCACAGTAAGTGTTTTAGTTTCTTATCCAAAGTTAGCCTCTGTGTTACCTTTTCGTTTGTTGTTTTGCCTTAGTGTTTAATTAAATCATGTTTTCCTGCACAATGCCTTCCACCTTCTCTGCATCTTGGGGTTCGTGTCCTACAAACTCTGACAGATGGACTCACTGCTGGCAATGCGAACCAGACTCCTGCTGCAGTTGTACAAACACCGAATGCTTTATCCTACCAAAACCAGGAAAAGTCTTGCATCTATGTGATCTTGTTCATGGCCGCTGTTCCATCAGATAATTTGTTGCTAGCAGGCTAAAGGTTTGAAGTTCTTGCTTTTGGAGATGGTCTGATGCTGGACTTTGAGGTGTATCCAGGGAAAAGGTCACAGACTTGCTTTGTCAATGTTCGGCAGTGCATTGAAACAGAGAAAACTCAGTCTCTCAGTGTAAGTCCAGTATGTATGCTGGCAGATAGAAAGTACTTCCATGAGGATGGCACTGTTCTCTTCATCCATCATGTTTTGATTGCTAGTGAATATGTCAACCATTTACCGCGAGAGTTTTGTAAGAGTGATCAAAGTGACATCCAAAAGTGCAGCAGGAGTTAATGATAATGCTTTGGTAGAAAAGCTGCAGGTCAACAGGCGAGCCGGCCAGGAGCAAGTCAGGATGAACTTGGACGACATCTTAGAGGACGTTGGCAGCTTTGGAACTTTTCAGATCGTTATTGTCGTCCTACTCGTTAGCCCGCAAATCGTGCTCTCATGTCACTTGCTGCTTAATAATTTCATTGCGGCGGTTCCCTCTCACCGCTGCGACATCAGCCAACTGGACCACGGGGCTCTCTGGAGGAACTTGAGTGAGGCCCAGCGGGTGGCCGTCAGCGTTCCTCTGAAAGACGATGGCAGAATGTTTGCCACGCCTCAATTCCAATTGTTGGAAAACATTTCTGATGCCAACAAACTTCCGACTACCGCCTGTCAGAACGGATAGACTTACCTCAACCACACCTTCTCCTTCTCGCTGGCCACCGAAGTACTTCTTCTTTTTTCTGCTACATACATGTACTCTATTAGTACTTTATCTTTACCTTCTACATACATGTACTTCATTAGTACTTCATCTTTTACCTTTTACAAAAATGAGTGCAACAATGCTGAACATTTGTTGCCAAGTGTCCTGGGTCATGGTTCCCAAAGCAGATATTGTGTTTAGGCTTGAGGAGGCCAGTTGAAGATGGGAACTCCATTGGGGAAACCTTGTGGTCAGAGACTCCTAGGTGAAACGCCTGCAGATTGGTGAGAGGCCGAGTTTGCAGTGACCAAGTCCAAAGTGTAGACCATGGTCAACTAGTTGCTTTAGTTGACGCAGTTTAGGCATTGAGGAAATTCTGTGGTAAAGCGGCAGGATGGGGTGTTGACATTAACGTTCGTATAACCTAAAATGATAACTGTCAGGTTCAAACACTGATGACATCTATTAAACAAGACAAGAGTCAAAGAATTAAACAGACAGAATTCAATTTGGACTCAATATATTGAGGAGAGTCGCCCGGACATTGTATCCTTATACAATCTCCAGCACGCGATGTCAAAAGATTGCATGCCTCCTTCTTTTATTTTGGACCCTCCCTGACCACCTGGCCACCGCAGTTTCCGAAGAACAAAGGTTGCAAAAAAGTTCACAGAAAAGGTCCTAAAAATTCACAGGAAAAGTCAGTTCAAAGAGAGTTCGTAAAATACTTCAAAAAGAGTTCATCTGGAAATTGGGCAGATCCTGCCATCTGTCCGCTTTGAAATCCTTGGGCCAGAACACCATCCTTCTGTTGATTACCATACATGAAAGTTTTGGTGGAGGATTTATGAGGATGAAGAGTATAGAGCAAGGGATCTTTCTTCCATCCATCTTCTTCCGCTTATCCGAGGTCGGGTCGCGGGGGCAGCAGCCTAAGCCCAGACTTCCCTCTCCCCAGCCACTTCATCCAGCTCTTCCTGTGGGACCCCGAGGCGTTCCCAGGCCAGCCGGGAGACATAGTCTTCCCAACGTGTCCTGGGTCTTCCCCGCGGCCTCCTACCGGTCGGACGTGCCCTAAACACCTCCCTAGGGAGGCGTTCGGGTGGCATCCTGACCAGATGCCCGAACCACCTCATCTGGCTCCTCTCGATGTGGAGGAGCAGCGGCTTTACTTTGAGCTCCTCCCGGATGGCAGAGCTTCTCACCCTATCTCTAAGGGAGAGCCCCGCCACCCGGCGGAGGAAACTCATTTCGGCCGCTTGTACCCGTGATCCTGTCCTTTCGGTCATAACCCAAAGCTCATGACCATAGGTGAGGATGGGAACGTAGATCGACCGGTAAATTGAGAGCTTTGCCTTCCGGCTCAGCTCCTTCTTCACCACAACGGATCGATACAGCGTCCGCATTACTGAAGACGCCACACCGATCCGCCTGTCGATCTCACGATCCACTCTTCCCTCACTCGTGAACAAGACTCCGAGGTACTTGAACTCCTCCACTTGGGGAAAGATCTCCTCCCCAACCCGTAGATGGCACTCCACCCTTTTCCGGGCGAGAACCATGGACTCAGACTTGGAGGTGCTGATTCCCATCCCAGTCGCTTCACACTCAGCTGCGAACCGATCCAGTGAGAGCTGAAGATCCTGGCCAGATAAAGTCATCAGGACCACATCATCCGCAAAAAGCAGAGACCTAATCCTGCAGCCACCAAACCAGATCCCCTCAACGCCTTGACTGCGCCTAGAAATTCTGTCCATAAAAGTTATGAACAGAATGGGTGATAAAGGGCAGCCTTGGCGGAGTCCAACCCTCACTGGAAACGTGTCCGACTTACTACCGGCAATGCGGACCAAGCTCTGGCACTGATCGTACAGGGAGCGGACTGCCACAATCAGACAGTCCGATACCCCATACTCTCTGAGCACTCCCCACGGGACTTCCCGAGGGACACGGTCGAATGCCTTCTCCAAGTCCACAAAACACATGTAGACTGGTTGGGCAAACTCCCATGCACCCTCAAGGACCCTGCCGAGAGTATAGAGATGGTCCACAGTTCCACGACCAGGACGAAAACCATACTGTTCCTCCTGAATCCGAGGTTCGACTATCGGGCGTAGCCTCCTCTCCAGTACACCTGAATAGACCTTACCGGGAAGGCTGAGGAGTGTGATCCCACGATAGTTAAAACACACCCTCCGGTTCCCCTTCTTAAAGAGAGGAACCACCACCCCAGTCTGCCAATCCAGTGGTACCGCCCCAGATGTCTTTCTTTCTAAAGCAAGGAATTAAAATGAAGAGAGTCTGGGTAATGACTGCAGATGACTGATAGTCCACCACCACGGCCTGTGCTGCTTGCTTTTTGAAATGACCTATAACCAGGGGACAGTTCTCATTTAAGGAAGTGAAAGTATGGTATGCCCTTCATTGTCTAACCTGACTCTCGCCAGATCCTTGTAGTTCGCTGAGCTCCACACAAGGATCTGGGACTGCTCAAAAGGTGATGTATTTCAGAAGGCGGGGCCTTGTAAAAAAAAAAAATTGTATGTGATTGGATAAACCACTTGTCCGTTATCCTGAATGACATGCCACTTCAACCACTCACATCGAAATCAACCCGTGACGCTGATGAGAGCGAAGCTGGGTAATCCAAAACCGATTACCATGCGCCGAAGCATAGATATGTGCCGGACCCATCACTACTTATCAACTTGGTTCAAGACTGTGGACTAAGGCTGGAGGTACGTGACAAGACGATGTACTCTGGCACAGGACAAGAGGAGGGCGAGACATTTATACACATGAGGGAGGGTGACACAGGTGGGCACAATCAGGCAATCAGGAGAGACATCAGACCAGTGAAACAGGAGGAAGGGCAAGTGATCTGAAATGAGAGGGAGAGTTAACCTTTCAAAATAAAACAGGAAATGACAAGACAACATGAAACCAGACGAAACCCAGACAAGACTTCACCCAGGTGTGACAGTAAGAACAGGATCGGGCATATAACAGTTCAATTTTGCTGGTAGATGATGCAGCAATTTTTTTGCTGTGGACAAAGCAGACCAAAGTCCACTCCCCGTTTTCCATTCAGCTCCGTAGGAGGTGTGGCCATGGAAACTGCCAAACTTCTTATCCAGAAGGAGCCATTGCTCTGATGACGTGATAGAGGAGCGACCCTTCGCTTAAAAGACCAGAGGGCTGCATTGGGTTAGGGTTAACTTGTCTGTGAATATAAGAACTTTCTCCGCAAACTTCTATGGCTATAGAATGGGCGGTGTTAAGGTCCACGTGGTTTAATCACTGGATTACACACTGGAGTGGATAAATGTTTGAAATTCGTTAACCGGTTGATCGAGTAAGTCAACATAATGGAAGCATGGAAGACACCAGCTGCAGTAATGGAGACATGAAGATTAAGCACTTCACAATGACAGAGATGAGCTGAAACCAGGTTCTCCAGGTCAAATAATCAAAGCAGACTTTTTGGCCAAGGTAGTAGCAGGGATGGTGCAAATCCAGAGATTCTCCTCGCGCTGTGCTAGCAGCAACAGGAAGGGGGCCACTAGGATCAAGAGCATCTGCCTACTTCAAACCTTCTCTGAATGAGAACCACGGCCTCAGATTCGGAGGTGCTGAGTCTCCTCCCAGAAGTGTCCCACTCATCATTGAAGGTCACAGCTTGATGAGGCCATAAGGAACACATCATTTGCATAGAGCAGAGATCAAATCAAATCAAATCAAATCAACTTTATTTATAAAGCACATTTAAAATTTACCACAGGGGTAGCCAAAGTGCTGTACAATAGACAGGTTAAAAGATAAAACGAGTACCGAGCAAACACAACACAACACAAACAGAACACGATAAAAAATCCATCCGTCCATCCATCCATCTTCTTCCGCTTATCCGAGGTCGGGTCGCGGGGGCAGCAGCCTAAGCAGGGAAGCCCAGACTTCCCTCTCCCCAGCCACTTCGTCCAGCTCTTCCTGTGGGACCCCGAGGCGTTCCCAGGCCAGCCGGGAGACATAGTCTTCCCAACGTGTCCTGGGTCTTCCCCGCGGCCTCCTACCGGTCGGACGTGCCCTAAACACCTCCCTAGGGAGGCGTTCGGGTGGCATCCTGACCAGATGCCCGAACCACCTCATCTGGCTCCTCTCGATGTGGAGGAGCAGCGGCTTTACTTTGAGCTCCTCCCGGATGGCAGAGCTTCTCACCCTATCTCTAAGGGAGAGCCCCGCCACCCGGCGGAGGAAACTCATTTCGGCCGCTTGTACCCGTGATCTTGTCCTTTCGGTCATAACCCAAAGCTCATGACCATAGGTGAGGATGGGAACGTAGATCGACCGGTAAATTGAGAGCTTTGCCTTCCGGCTCAGCTCCTTCTTCACCACAACGGATCGATACAGTGTCCGCATTACTGAAGACGCCGCACCGATCCGCCTGTCGATCTCACGATCCACTCTTCCCTCACTTGTGAACAAGACTCCGAGGTACTTGAACTCCTCCACTTGGGGCAAGATCTCCTCCCCAACCCGGAGATGGCACTCCACCCTTTTCCGGGAGAGAACCATGGATTCGGACTTGGAGGTGCTGATTCCCATCCCAGTCGCTTCACACTCGGCTGCGAACCGATCCAGTGAGAGCTGAAGATCTTGGCCGGAGGAAGCCATCAGGACCACATCATCTGCAAATAGCAGTGACCTAATCCTGCAGCCACCAAACCAGATCCCCTCAACGCCCTGACTGCGCCTAGAAATTCTGTCCATAAAGGTTATGAACAGAATCGGTGACAAAGGGCAGCCTTGGCGGAGTCCAACCCTCACTGGAAACGTGTCCGACTTACTGCCGGCAATGCGGACCAAACTCTGACACTGATTATACAGGGAACGAACTGCCACAATAAGACAGTCCGTTGCCCCATACTCTCTGAGCACTCCCCACAGGACTTCCCGAAATGCAATACTGTACTTCCTAAAAATAGAACCAAGGGGGAGAAGGTAAAGCGCAAATAAAATTGGGGCAAGGATTGAGCCCTGGGGGACCCCATGTGGTAAAGGAGCTGTGGAAGACATAAAACTGTCTACTTTTACACAAAAACTCCTGTCGGTTAGGTACGACCGGAACCAGTTGAGGGCGGCGCCCTTAATGCCCACACAGTTCTCAAGACGAGTGATTAAGGTGGCGTGGTCGACGGTGTCGAACGCAGCAGACAGATCTAAAAGCACCAGGACAACATATTTACCAGAATCAGTTGACAGGAGGATATCGTTAAAAACTTTTAGAAGCGCTGACTCTGTGCTGTGGAGGGCTTTAAAACCGGACTGGAACAGCTCAGTGATACCATTATCCTCTAAGAAGGGCAACAACTGACTGTAGACAACCTTCTCTAATATTTTGGAAATGTATGGAAGATTAGAGATAGGTCTGAGGTTAGAGAGGAGAGAGGGGTCGAGGCTTGGTTTTTTAAGTAGAGGTCGTACCACTGCATGTTTAAACTCTACTGGAACTATTCCAGAAGAGAGGCTACTATTGATAATGTTAAGGACACTTGATCCAATAGTAGCAGATGAGACTCTAAGGCCCCCCACGCTTGACACCCTTAAGCTCAACACCTTGGCTGAGCCCAGAAATTCTGTCCATGAAAACGATGACTGGAACTGTTGACAAAAGACAGCCTTGGTGAAGACCAACATTCACTGGAACAGGATGGACTTACTGCTGGCAATGCGAATCCGACTCAGAATCAGAATCAGAATCAGCTTTATTGTCATTACGCAAGGTAACGAGATTGAGGCCATTCCATACAGTGCGATGTGTGCATGCTAGAAAAACAATGTGCAAATATATAAAAATATAAAAAATGTAGAAGTGCAATGAATATGGTGTGAAATGAATATATACATGAAAAACAAAAAAACAAAAACAGGGTGGTTGGTGGAATGGGTTATTGCACCGAAGAGAAGGCAGTTATGAGGGACAATGGGGCAGTCCGTTCAGGATGGTTATGGCCCTGGGGAAGAAGCTGTTCTTTAGCCTGTTTGTTTTGGTTTTAATGCACCTGTAGCGCTTCCCAGAGGGCAGCAGGTGGAACAGGTCAGAGCCAGGGTGGGTGCTGTCCTTGATGATGGCACTGGCTCTGTTGAGGCAGCGGGAGGTGTAGATGTCCGTCAGAGAGGGGAGAGGGCGGCCGATGATCTTCTGAGCCGTCTTGACCACTCTTTGCAGCCTCTCCCTGTCTGCTGCAGTGCAGCTGCCGTACCATACCGTAATACAGTAGGTCAGCAGTAGGTCAGCAAACTCCTGCTGCAGTTGTACAAAGACTGAAGTTCTTATCCTGCCAAAACCAGGAAAAGTCTGCATTTATCTGATCTTGTTCATGGCCGCTGTTCCATCAGAGAATTTGTTGGTGGCAGGCCATGTATTAAAGGTTTGAAGTTCTTGCTTTTGGAGATGGTCTAACGCTGGATCTTAAGGTGTACCAAGGAAAGGGTCACAAGTTGCAGACTTGCTTTGTCAATGCAGATACAGATTAGAGAAAAACATGCATGATAACAAGACAACAACAAACAATGTACTACTATCTGGAGTACTGCCAGTGTAGGTACTCTGTGTCTCTCAGGGTAAGTCCAGCATGTATGATGGTAGATAGAAAGTACTTCCATGAGGATGACAGTTACCTTCATCCATCATGTTTAGATGGCTACTGAATATGTCAACCATTCAGCGCCAGGGTTTTGTAAGTGACGTCCAAAGGTGCAGCAGGAGTTAATGATAACGCTTTGGTAGAAAAGCTGCAGGTCAGCAGGCGAGCCGGCCAGGAGCAAGCCAGGATGAACTTTGACGACACCTTAGAGGACGTTGGCAGCTTTGGAACTTTTCAGCTCGTTCTCATCGTCCTGCTCGCTAGCCCGCGGATCGTGCTCCCGTGTCACTTCCTGCTCAATAACTTCATCGCGGCGGTTCCCCCTCACCGCTGCGACATCAGCCAGCTGGACCACGGGGCTCTCTGGAGGAACTTGAGCGAGGCCCAGCGGGTGGCCGTCAGCGTTCCTCTGAACGACGATGGCGAGCCGCAAGGCTGCAGGATGTTTGCCACACCTCAATTCCAAATGTTGGAAAACATTTCTGATGCCGACAAACTTCCGACGACCGCCTGTCAGCACGGATGGACTTACCTCAACCACAGCTCCTCCTTCTCGCTGGCCACCGAAGTACTCCGTCTTTTACCTTCTACGTACATGTACTCTACTAGTTCTCTTACTATTTAATCATTTATCTTCTACATACATGTACTCTAAATATTAGTACTTCATGTGTTACCTTCTAGCTATGTACTCTTTAGTATTATCATAGTTGATCTAGAACAGAGGTCTTCAACAGGGTCCCTCGAGGGTCCACAGAAGTACTACAGGGCTGTCTGAAAAATGTTATTTTTTGAAAATATAGTTTTAATATTCCCTGCAACTTTTCCACGAATATAATGTGTAAAAAAAAACCATTATTATGGATTCAACACCCAAAGGTGTACTTCATAAAGGACTAGAGATGCGCGGATAGGCAATTATTTCATCCGCAACCGCATCAGAAAGTCGTCAACCATCCGCCATCCACCCGATCTAACATTTAATCAGAACCGCACCCGCCCGTTGTTATATATCTAATATAGACGATGCAAGGCATTAGTGAGGTTATAAAGCTTTTGCCTGTTAAAGAAAGGAGACTGATCCAATGCAGCACAGACATTCGCGTGCCACGCTGTCACAGCCCAGACGCACACCAGTGCGCAATCATATGGGAGCCGCGTGGAGCGCACCTCCAAGCGCATCTCGCTGCCGGCGACGGCCGGGTATGGGCCCGACGCTCCAGCGCCATCCATTTTCAGGGCTAGTTGATTCGGCAGGTGGGTTGTTACACACTCCTTAGCGGGTTCCGACTTCCATGGCCACCGTCCTGCTGTCTATATCAACCAGGGTGAGCCCCACCCCTTTCGTGAGCGCACTGCGCGCGGAGTGACCCCTGTTACGCGCCCCCGGCAACAGGGGTGGCGGGCAGGTAAGCTGCGCGGGCGGAGCGCGCGGAGTGACCCCTGTTACGAGCCCCCGGCAACAGGGGTGGCGGGCAGGTAAGCTGCGCGGGCGGAGTGACCCCTGTTACGAGCCCCCGGCCACGGGGGTGGCGGGCAGGTAAGCTGCTTACCTGCTGCGCGTGACGCCGGCCACGGCGAAGGCGGACGATGCGGGGTGTCGGTGCGGTGGGCGCGGTGGTGACCCTGGACGTGCG
Source organism: Nerophis lumbriciformis (assembly GCF_033978685.3). Classification (NCBI taxonomy): domain Eukaryota; kingdom Metazoa; phylum Chordata; class Actinopteri; order Syngnathiformes; family Syngnathidae; genus Nerophis; species Nerophis lumbriciformis. Next base: position 5,366,890 of record NC_084549.2, read on the forward strand.
TCGGGCCCTTCTCGAGGATCGCCTCAGCTACGGCTCCCGGTGGGGCCGTCTCGGGGGGAAGGGGCCTCGGTCCCGGACCCCGGCGAGGCGTCCCTTCTCCGCTCCGTAAAAGTATCCATCTCTTTTTTTTCTTCTTCTTCTTCTGTTGTGGCATATGCTGCAGGTGCCTGCTCGTTTTTCGTATGTGGGTAACAACATTTAACTATGTATATATATTTCCGAATTGGTTTAACTGCCACCCGCCTGAATCTATTTAAAATCTAATTTTTTTTTTTATTTCAACCGCCCGACCCGACCCGCGGATAAAATCTAATTTTTTTTTATTTCAACCGCCCGACCCGACCCGCGGATAAAATCTAATTTTTTTTTATTTCAACCGCCCGACCCGACCCGCGGATAAAATCTTTTTTTTTTTTTATTTCAACCGCCCGATCCGCGGATAATCCGCGGACTCCGCGGTTGTGTCCGCAAACCGCGCATCTCTATAAAGGACAGAACCATACTCAGTGTACCGTGCAGGTTCACAGTAAAAAAAATACTAAATGTTAATAATAATAAACTCATTGTTACATTTAGGATCGCTAGCGATTAGCAGTGATATACTGTATTGTTTGTTTTGGGTTCTCGGGTGTGCGTTACTAACAGTTGTGTCTTTGTGTGTCAGTGGGATCTGGTGTGTGACTGGAAACATCTCCCCAAGATGACCAGCACCATCTTCTTCATTGGGGTCATGATGGGCGCCGTGGTGTTCGGCGTGTTGTCTGACAAGTGCGTACATCAAACATTTGTCAAGTTGCTGCCTGAAGAAAGGAAGTAACGAGGATCTGATATTGTTTGACGTTTGCAGTTACAGCTGATAATTTTGGCAGTTATATCTGATAATGTTTGCAGTTATATATGATACAGTTTGCGGTTATATCTGATCATGTCCACAGTTATATCTGATAATGTTTGCAGTTACAGTATATCTGATAATGTCGGTTGTTATATCTGATAATGTTTGCAGTTATATCTGATAATGTTTGCAGTTATATATTATAATGTCGGCAGCCATATCTGATAATGTTGGCAGTTATATCTGATAATGTTTGCAGTTATATAATATAATGTTGGCAGTCATATCTGATAATGTTGGCAGTTATATCTGATCATGTTTGCAGTTATATCTGATAATGTCCACAGTTATATCTGATAATTTCCACAGTTATATCTGATAATGTTTGCAGTTATATCTGATAATGTCGGAAGGCATATCTGATTATGTTGGCAGTTATATCTGATAATGTTTGCAGTTATATCTGATAAAGTTTGAAGTTACGTCTGACAAAGTTTGCAGTTATATCTGATACTGTACGCAGTTATATCTGATAAGGTTTGAAGTTGCATCTGACAATGTTTGCAGTTATATCTGATAATGTCCACAGTTATATCTGATAATGTTTGCAGTTATATCTGATAATGTTTGCAGTTACATCTAAAAATGTTGGCAGTTATATCTGGTAATGTGTGATGTTATATCTGATAATGTTTGCAGTTATATCTGATAATGTCCGCAATTATATCTGATAATGTTTGCAGTTATATCTGATAATGTTTGCAGTTATATAATATAATGTTGGCAGTCATATCTAATAATGTTGGCAGTTATATCTGATAATGTTGGCAGTTATATCTGATAATGTTTGCAGTTATATCTGATAATGTCCGCAGTTATATCTGATAATTTCCGCAGTTATATCTGATAATGTTTGCAGTTATATCTGATAATGTTGGCAGTCATATCTGATTATGTTGGCAGTTATATCTGATAATGTTTGCAGTTATATCTGATAAAGTTTGAAGTTACATCTGACAAAGTTTGCAGTTATATCTGATAAGGTTTGAAGTTGCATCTGACAATGTTTGCAGTTATATCTGATAATGTCCGCAGTTATATCTGATAATGTTTGCAGTTATATCTGATAATGTTAGCAGTTATATCTAAAAATGTTGGCAGTTATATCTGGTAATGTGTGATGTTATATCTGATAATGTTGGCAGTTATAACTGATAATGTTGTCAGTTATATTTGATAATGTTGGCAATTATAACTGATAATGTTGGCAGTTATATCTGATAATGTCCGCAGTTATATCTGATAATTTCCGCAGTTATATCTGATAATGTTTGCAGTTATATCTGATAATGTTGGCAGTCATATCTGATTATGTTGGCAGTTATATCTGATAATGTTTGCAGTTATATCTGATAAAGTTTGAAGTTACATCTGACAAAGTTTGCAGTTATATCTGATAAGGTTTGAAGTTGCATCTGACAATGTTTGCAGTTATATCTGATAATGTCCGCAGTTATATCTGATAATGTTTGCAGTTATATCTGATAATGTTAGCAGTTACATCTAAAAATGTTGGCAGTTATATCTGGTAATGTGTGATGTTATATCTGATAATGTTGGCAGTTATAACTGATAATGTTGTCAGTTATATTTGATAATGTTGGCAGTTATAACTGATAATGTTGGCAGTTATATCTGATAATGTTGGCAGTTATATCTGATAATACATGCAGTTATATCTGATAATGTTGGCAGTTATATCTGATAATGTTTGCAGTTATATCTGATAAAGTTTGAAGTTACATCTGACAAACTTTGCAGTTATATCTGATAAGGTTTGAAGTTGCATCTGACAATGTTTGCGGTTATATCTGATAATGTCCGCAGTTATATCTGATAATGTTTGCAGTTATATCTGATAATGTTAGCAGTTACATCTAAAAATGTTGGCAGTTATATCTGGTAATGTGTGATGTTATATCTGATAGTGTTGGCAGTTATAACTGATAATGTTGGCAGTTATATTTGATAATGTTGGCAGTTATATCTGATAATGTTGGCAGTTATATCTGATAATGTTGGCAGTTATATCTGATAACGTTGGCAGTTATATCTGATATTGTTGGCAGTTATATCTGATAATGTTGGCAGTTATATCTGATATTGTTGGCAGTTATATCTGATAATGTTTGCAGTTATATCTGATAATACATGCAGTTATCTCCGATAATGTTGGCAGTTATATTTGATAATGTTGGCAGTTATATCTGATGATGTTGGCAGTTATATCTGATAATGTTGGCAGTTATATCTGATAATGTTGGCAGTTATATTTGATAATGTTTGCAGTTATATCTGATAAAGTTTGAAGTTACATCTGACAAAGTTTGCAGTTATATCTGATAAGGTTTGAAGTTGCATCTGACAATGTTTGCAGTTATATCTGATAATGTCCGCAGATATATCTGATAATGTTTGCAGTTATATCTGATAATGTTAGCAGTTACATCTAAAAATGTTGGCAGTTATATCTGGTAATGTGTGATGTTATATCTGATAATGTTGGCAGTTATAACTGATAATGTTGTCAGTTATATTTGATAATGTTGGCAGTTATAACTGATAATGTTGGCAGTTATATCTGATAATGTTGGCAGTTATATCTGATAATGTTGGCAGTTATATCTGATAATGTTGGCAGTTATATCTGATAATGTTTGCAGTTATATCTGATAAAGTTTGAAGTTACATCTGACAAACTTTGCAGTTATATCTGATAAGGTTTGAAGTTGCATCTGACAATGTTTGCGGTTATATCTGATAATGTCCGCAGTTATATCTGATAATGTTTGCAGTTATATCTGATAATGTTAGCAGTTACATCTAAAAATGTTGGCAGTTATATCTGGTAATGTGTGATGTTATATCTGGTAGTGTTGGCAGTTATAACTGATAATGTTGGCAGTTATATCTGATATTGTTGGCAGTTATATCTGATAATGTTTGCAGTTATATCTGATAATACATGCAGTTATCTCTGATAATGTTGGCAGTTATATTTGATAATGTTGGCAGTTATATCTGATAATGTTGGCAGTTATATCTGATAACGTTGGCAGTTATATCTGATATTGTTGGCAGTTATATCTGATAATGTTGGCAGTTATATCTGATAATACATGCAGTTATCTCTGATAATGTTGGCAGTTATATTTGATAATGTTGGCAGTTATATCTGATGATGTTGGCAGTTATATCTGATAATGTTGGCATTTATATCTGATAATGTTGGCAGTTATATCTGATATTGTTGGCAGTTATATCTGATAATGTTGGCAGTTATATCTGATATTGTTGGCAGTTATATCTGATAATGTTTGCAGTTATATCTGATCATGTTTGCAGTTATATCTGATAATACATGCAGTTATCTCTGATCATGTTGGCAGTTATATGTGATAATGTTCGCAGTTATATCTGATAATGTTTGCAGTTATATCTGATAATGTCGGCAGTCATATCTGATTATGTTGGCAGTTATATCTGATAATGTTTGCAGTTATATCTGATAAAGTTTGAAGTTACATCTGACAAAGTTTGCCGTTATATCTGATAATGTCCGCAGTTGTATCTGATAAGGTTTGAAGTTGCATCTGACAATGTTTGCAGTTATATCTGATAATGTCCGCAGTTATATCTGATAATGTTTGCAGTTATATCTGATAATGTTTGCAGTTACATCTAAAAATGTTGGCAGTTTTATCTGGTAATGTGTGATGTTATATCTGATAATGTTGGCAGTTATAACTGATAATGTTGGCAGTTATATTTGATAATGTTGGCAGTTATATCTGATAATGTTGGCAGTTATATCTGATAATGTTGGCAGTTATATCTGATAACGTTGGCAGTTATATCTGATATTGTTGGCAGTTATATCTGATAATGTTGGCAGTTATATCTGATATTGTTGGCAGTTATATCTGATAATGTTTGCAGTTATATCTGATAATACATGCAGTTATCTCTGATAATGTTGGCAGTTATATTTGATAATGTTGGCAGTTATATCTGATGATGTTGGCAGTTATATCTGATAATGTTGGCAGTTATATCTGATAATGTTGGCAGTTATATCTGATAATGTTTGCAGTTATATCTGATAAAGTTTGAAGTTACATCTGACAAAGTTTGCAGTTATATCTGATAAGGTTTGAAGTTGCATCTGACAATGTTTGCAGTTATATCTGATAATGTCCGCAGATATATCTGATAATGTTTGCAGTTATATCTGATAATGTTAGCAGTTACATCTAAAAATGTTGGCAGTTATATCTGGTAATGTGTGATGTTATATCTGATAATGTTGGCAGTTATAACTGATAATGTTGTCAGTTATATTTGATAATGTTGGCAGTTATAACTGATAATGTTGGCAGTTATATCTGATAATGTTGGCAGTTATATCTGATAATGTTGGCAGTTATATCTGATAATGTTGGCAGTTATATCTGATAATGTTTGCAGTTATATCTGATAAAGTTTGAAGTTACATCTGACAAACTTTGCAGTTATATCTGATAAGGTTTGAAGTTGCATCTGACAATGTTTGCGGTTATTTCTGATAATGTCCGCAGTTATATCTGATAATGTTTGCAGTTATATCTGATAATGTTAGCAGTTACATCTAAAAATGTTGGCAGTTATATCTGGTAATGTGTGATGTTATATCTGATAGTGTTGGCAGTTATAACTGATAATGTTGGCAGTTATATCTGATATTGTTGGCAGTTATATCTGATAATGTTTGCAGTTATATCTGATAATACATGCAGTTATCTCTGATAATGTTGGCAGTTATATTTGATAATGTTGGCAGTTATATCTGATAATGTTGGCAGTTATATCTGATAACGTTGGCAGTTATATCTGATATTGTTGGCAGTTATATCTGATAATGTTGGCAGTTATATCTGATAATACATGCAGTTATCTCTGATAATGTTGGCAGTTATATTTGATAATGTTGGCAGTTATATCTGATGATGTTGGCAGTTATATCTGATAATGTTGGCATTTATATCTGATAATGTTGGCAGTTATATCTGATATTGTTGGCAGTTATATCTGATAATGTTGGCAGTTATATCTGATATTGTTGGCAGTTATATCTGATAATGTTTGCAGTTATATCTGATAATGTCCGCAGTTATATCTGATACTGTTTGCAGTTATATCTGATAATGTTTGCAGTTATATAATATAATGTTGGCAGTCATATCTGATAATGTTGGCAGTTATATCTGATAATGTTGGCAGTTATATCTGATAATTTTTGCAGTTATATCTGATAATGTTCACAGTTATATCTGATCATTTCCGCAGTTATATCTGATAATGTTTGCAGTTATATCTGATAATGTCGGCAGTCATATCTGATTATGTTGGCAGTTATATCTGATAATGTTTGCAGTTATGTCTGATAAAGTTTGAAGTTATGTCTGACAAAGTTTGCAGTTATATCTGATACTGTCCACAGTTATATCTGATAAGGTTTGAAGTTGCATCTGACAATGTTTGCAGTTATATCTGATAATGTCCACAGTTATATCTGATAATGTTTGCAGTTATATTTGATAATGTTTGCAGTTACATCTAAAAATGTTGGCAGTTTTATCTGGTAATGTGTGATGTTATATCTGATAATGTTGGCAGTTATAACTGATAATGTTGGCAGTTATATTTGATAATGTTGGCAGTTATATCTGATAATGTTGGCAGTTATATCTGATATTGTTGGCAGTTATATCTGATAATGTTTGCAGTTATATCTGATAATACATGCAGTTATCTCAGATTATGTTGGCAGTTATATCTGATAATGTTTGCAGTTATATCTGATAATACATGCAGTTATATCTGATAATGTTGGCAGTTATATCTGATATTGTTGGCAGTTATATCTGATCTTGTTGGCAGTTATATCTGATAATGTTTGCAGTTATATCTGATAATACATGCAGTTATCTCTGATAATGTTGGCAGTTATATCTGATAATGTTTGCAGTTATATCTGATAATACATGCAGTTATCTCTGATAATATTGGCAGTTATATGTGATATTGTTGGCAGTTATATCTGATAATGTTTGCAGTTATATCTGATAATACATGCAGTTATCTCTGATAATGTTGGCAGTTATATCTGATAATGTTTGCAGTTATATCTGATAATACATGCAGTTATCTCTGATAATATTGGCAGTTATATGTGAAATTGTTGGCAGTTATATCTGATAATGTTTGCAGTTATATCTGATAATACATGCAGTTATATCTGATAATGTTGGCAGTTATATCTGATAATGTTTGCAGTTACGGGAGGAAACGCTGCCTCTTGGCGTCGTACATCATCGGCATGACGTTTGGCTTCTGCAGCGCCTTCGCAAAGTCGTACGTGATGTTTGCTGCTCTCAGGTTCCTGTCTGGGGTCGGACTGACGGGGATCAGCATCACCGCCTTCACCCTCAGTGAGCTTCACCTTTGACCCCACCACTGATACATCATCGTTTATCATTGTCATCTTTCATTTCTATTTGTAGTCAACACAAAAACCAACAAGTTCATTTTTTTACTGCAAAAAAAATCAACCAACATTCCTTTATATATATATATATATATATATATATATATATTTATATATATATATATATATATATATATATATATATATATATATATATATATATATTTATATATATATGTATGTGTGGGGAAAAAAATCACAAGACTATTTCATCTCTACAGGCCTGTTTCATGAGGGGGGGTACCCTCAATCATCAGGAGATTTTAATGGGAGCATTCGCATACCATGGTTTATATAGGGCACAGAGTGGGTGGGTACAGGCTGGCGTAGGGGCGTGGTGATTGGCTCATGTGTTACCTAGGAGGTGTTTCCGTCTGTGGCGGCATGCTGTTACAATTTCGCTGCGCTTGTTGAGGGATGACAGGTCTGGACGGTAAATAATAAACAATTTCTCTTTCAAGTATAGGTTGCATCTTTTATTACCACTATTGTAAGGTGTGCTGGATGCAAGAATTTGCCATGTTATTGAATATTCAACATTATTGTCTTTGAGGTCCCAAATGTGTTTGCTGAGTTCTGTGGTATTTCGCAGGTTTTGGTTCCTGAAAGAAGCCTTGTGATTGTTCCATCTGGTTTTGAATTCTCCCTCAGTTAATCCTACATATGTGTCGGATGTGTTAATGTCCTTGCGTTGTACCTTAGATTGGTAGACAACTGATGTTTGTAAGCACCCCCCGTTGAGAGGGCAATCAGGTTTCTTTCGACAGCTACAGCCTTTGTTGGTTTTGGAGTCGCTCTGTCCGGGGGCCGACGGCTCATTTGCAATTGTTTTGTTGTGGTTTGAGATGATTTGTCGTATATTGTTCATACAGCTGTAGCTCAATTTAATGTTGTTCTTGTTGAATACTTTTCTTAGGGTGTTGTCTTTGGGAAAGTGTTTGTCAATCAGATTGAGGAATTTGTGTCCAATGTTAGTTGAGACGTTTTTGCTGTATGGGGGGTTGTACCAGATGATGTCGTTTCGTTTTCTGTTCTTTTTTGGCTGGTTTCCTGGCGTGGGTTCATAGGTGAGGGTGAAATTGTATCCGCTTTCATCAAGGGCTTTTTGGTACGGGGGGGTTGCTTGGTCAAATTCAGCTTTGCTAGATGACAGCATCGATAGCCTTTTATTAATTCCGGTAGGTATTCTTTTCGTGGTGGTGGGTGGGTGGTTGCTGTCATGGTGCACGTATTGGAGTGTTGTGTTGGGTTTCGTGAATGGTTGGTAGCTGTTATTTCTCAGGTTGAAAGTGACGTCAAGGAAGTTGACGGTTTGCTTGTTGGCTTCAATCGTGATCCGTAGGCCGTTCTCTTTGAAAATTTGGCATATGCCCTTCTTGGTATTCTCGCTGCTCCTTGGCGAGGCGCGACACACTGCCAGTCCGTCATCACGGTAAATACCAAGGTTCAGATTGAGGCTAGCGAGCTGGGAGAGGAGGAAACTCCCAACGAGTTCACACGTTTCTGCTCCGTCACCTATGAACCCACGCCAGGAAACCAGCCAAAAAAGAACAGAAAACGAAACGACATCATCTGGTACAACCCCCCATACAGCAAAAACGTCTCAACTAACATTGGACACAAATTCCTCAATCTGATTGACAAACACTTTCCCAAAGACAACACCCTAAGAAAAGTATTCAACAAGAACAACATTAAATTGAGCTACAGCTGTATGAACAATATACGACAAATCATCTCAAACCACAACAAAACAATTGCAAATGAGCCGTCGGCCCCCGGACAGAGCGACTCCAAAACCAACAAAGGCTGTAGCTGTCGAAAGAAACCTGATTGCCCTCTCAACGGGGGGTGCTTACAAACATCAGTTGTCTACCAATCTAAGGTAACACGCAAGGACATTAACACATCCGACACATATGTAGGATTAACCGAGGGAGAATTCAAAACCAGATGGAACAATCACAAGGCTTCTTTCAGGAACCAAAACCTGCGGAATACCACAGAACTCAGCAAACACATTTGGGACCTCAAAGACAATAATGTTGAATATTCAATAACATGGCAAATTCTTGCATCCAGCACACCTTACAATAGTGGTAATAAAAGATGCAACCTATGCTTGAAAGAGAAACTGTTTATTATTTACCGTCCAGACCTGTCATCCCTCAACAAGCGCAGCGAAATTGTAACAGCATGCCGCCACAGACGGAAACACCTCCTAGGTAACACATGAGCCAATCACCACGCCCCTACGCCAGCCTGTACCCACCCACTCTGTGCCCTATATAAACCATGGTATGCGAATGCTCCCATTAAAATCTCCTGATGATTGAGGGTACCCTCCCTCATGAAACAGGGCTGTAGAGATGAAATAGTCTTGTGATTTTTTTTCCCACACATACATATATATATATATATATATATATATATATATATATATATATATACATGTATATATATATATATATAATATATATATATATATATACACATGAATATTTGATATTTGTTGGTATTTGGTTTCAGACATGGAGTGGGTGGACGCGGCCCACAGGTCGTTAGTCTGCGTGATCTCTAGTCTGATGTGGTCCTTGGGCAACATGCTGCTTGGCGCCTCGGCCTACCTGGTCCAGGACTGGCGGGCCCTGGTCATGACGGTGACGTCACCCCTGATCCTCGCTACCCTCACGTGGTGGTCAGTCCCCGGTCTCAAGGTCGAGGTCATATTTGGGCCATTTTCACGACAGTGTTCCGTGGACTTTTAGGTGGCTTCCGGAATCTTCTCGCTGGCTTTTGGCGAACGGGCGAGTGGAGGAGGCGGAGTTCTACCTGGACAAATGTGCAGCCATGAACAAGAGAGGAAAGTTATCCACCAAACTCAAACTGCAGGTGCACTTTTACGCTGTTTTTCCCACCTGCGCCACTAGAGGGCGCCACAGTTGCCATTATGCAAATGATCATGAAGATTAAATTCATGTACTGGTGATGAAGTGAATGATTATGAATAATAATTTTAATGTACAGGTGATGAAGTGAATGAATATGAATAATAATTCCATGCACAGGTGAAGCCCAGCAAGGTTCAAAAGTATACGTACCTTCACCTGGTGAAGACACCAAAGCTAAGGCGGCTAACGCTAATCATGGGACTGGTGTGGTAAGTTGGTCACATGACCTTCACTTTCATACTTCAGCTGGTGAAATATATTCATTGTTTCATGCATCCCCTAATCAATAGTCTTATTTATTATGTCATTCATCCCCTAATCAATAGTCTTATTTATTATTTCATTCATCTCCTAATCAATAGTCTTATTTATTATTTCATTCATCCCCTAATCAATAGTCTTATTTATTATTTCATTCATCCCCTAATCAATAGTCTTATTTATTATTTCATTCATCCCCTAATTAATAGTCTTATTTATTATTTCATTCATCCCCTAATCAATAGTCTTATTTATTATTTCATTCATCCCCTAATCAATAGTCTTATTTATTATTTCATTCATCCCCTAATCAATAGTCTTATTTATTATTTCATTCATCCCCTAATCAATAGTCTTATTTATTATTTCATTCATCCCCTAATCAATAGTCTTATTTATTATTTCATTCATCCCCTAATCAATAGTCTTATTTATTATTTAATTCATCCCCTAATCAATAGTCTTATTTATTATTTCATTCATCCCCTAATCAATAGTCTTATTTATTATTTCATTCATCCCCTAATTAATAGTCTTATTTATTATTTCATTCATCCCCTAATCAATAGTCTTATTTATTATTTCATTCATCCCCTAATCAATAGTCTTATTTATTATTTCATTAAACCCCTAATTAATAGTCTTATTTATTATTTAATTCATCCCCTAATCAATAGTCTTATTTATTATTTAATTCATCCCCTAATCAATAGTCTTATTTATTATTTCATTCATCTCCTAATCAATAGTCTTATTTATTATTTCATTAATCCCCTAATCAATAGTCTTATTTATTATTTCATTATTCCCCTAATTAATAGTCTTATTTATTATTTAATTCATCCCCTAATCAATAGTCTTATTTATTATTTCATTAATCCCCTAATTAATAGTCTTATTTATTATTTAATTCATCCCCTAATCAACAGTCTTATTTATTATTTCATTAATCCCCTAATCAATAGTCTTATTTATTATTTAATTCATCCCCTAATCAATAGTCTTATTTATTATTTAATTCATCCCCTAATCAATAGTCTTATTTATTATTTCATTAATCCCCTAATTAATAGTCTTATTTATTATTTAATTCATTCCCTAATCAATAGTCTTATTTATTATTTCATTCATCCCCTAATCAATAGTCTTATTTATTATTTCATTCATCCCCTAATCAATAGTCTTATTTATTATTTAATTCATCCCCTAATCAATAGTCTTATTTATTATTTAATTCATCCCCTAATCAATAGTCTTATTTATTATTTCATTAATCCCCTAATTAATAGTCTTATTTATTATTTAATTCATTCCCTAATCAATAGTCTTATTTATTATTTCATTCATCCCCTAATCAATAGTCTTATTTATTATTTCATTCATCCCCTAATTAATAGTCTTATTTATTATTTAATTAATCCCCTAATCAATAGTCTTATTTATTAATTAATTCATCCCCTAATCAATAGTCTTATTTATTATTTCATTCATCCCATAATCAATAGTCTTATTTATTATTTCATTCATCCCCTAATCAATAGTCTTATGTATTATTTCATTCATCCCCTAATCAATAGTCTTATTTATTATTTCATTCATCCCCTAATCAATAGTCTTATTTATTATTTCATTCATCCCCTAATCAATAGTCTTATTTATTATTTCATTCATCCCCTAATCAATAGTCTTATTTATTATTTAATTAATCCCCTAATCAATAGTCTTATTTATTATTTCATTCATCCCCTAATCAATAGTCTTATTTATTATTTCATTCATCCCCTAATTAATAGTCTTATTTATTATTTAATTAATCCCCTAATCAATAGTCTTATTTATTATTTCATTCATCCCCTAATCAATAGTCTTATTTATTATTTAATTCATCCCCTAATCAATAGTCTTATTTATTATTTCATTCATCCCCTAATCAATAGTCTTATTTAGTACCATTCTGAATCTATTCAAATATTTTAATAAGTTTTTGTTTACGCTGTCAAACATCGTTTTAAATGAGTGAGATAAAACTTTAAATGTTGTATAAAACTTTCATCACAGATTGTTCATCATTTGCATTATTTACAATACTTTAACAAATATTTCATCTTCAGAAAGTCATTTCAAACATTTGATGAATGTTTTATTTCATTTATTCATTTTTAGGATCAAAACATTTGTATCGTCATACAGTATTTTATTCTGAAGGGAAACTTGGGTTTCCTTAATCAACCAATCAATCAATCAGTCAGTCAATCATTCAATCAGTCAATCAATCAATTAATCAATTATTCAATCAATCAATCAATCAATCAATCAGTCAGTCAGTCAGTCGGTCAGTAGTAGTAGTAGTCAGTCTGACTGACTACTACTACTACTACTACTACAACTACTACAAATACTATGGATACTACTACTGTCAATCTGATCCAAACACACATCCTACTACTATGACTATTACTGACTACTAGTACTACTACTACTACAAATACTACAACTACTACTACTACAAATACTACAACTTCTACTACTACAAATACTACTATGGATACTACTACTATCAATCTGATCCAAACACACATCCTACTACTATGACTATTACTGACTACTAGTACTACTACTATTACTTCCACAAATACTACTATGGATGCTTCTATTATCAATCTGATCTAAACACATATCCTACTACTATGACTACTACTTACTACTAGTACTACTACTACTACAACAACAACTACTACTACTACTACTACTACTACTACTACTACTACAAATACTACTATTGATACTACTACTATCAATCTGATCCAAACACACATCGTACTTCTATGACTACTACTGACTACTAGTACTACTACTACTACAAATACTACTATGGATACTACTACTATCAATCTGATCCAAACACACATCCTACTACTATGACTATTACTGACTATTAGTACTACTACTACTACTACAAATACTACAACTACTACTAATACAAATACTACTATGGATACTACTACTATCAATCTGATCCAAACGTACATCCTACTACTATGACTACTACTGACTACTAGTACTACTACTACTACAACTACTACTACTACTACTACTACTACTACTACTACAAATACTACTATGGATACTACTTCTGTCAATCTGATCCAAACGTACATCCTACTGCTATGACTACAACTGACTACTAGTACTACTACTACAACAACTACTACTACTACTACGACTACTACTACTACAAATACTACTATGAATACTACTACTATCAATCTGATCCAAACGTACATCCTACTACTATGACTACTACTACTACTACTATTACTTCCACAAATACTACTATGAATACTACTACTATCAATCTGATCCAAACGTACATCCTACTACTATGACTACTACTACTACTACTATTACTTCCACAAATACTATGATGGATGCTACTACTATCAATCTGATCCAAACACATATCCTACTACTATGACTACTAGTACTACTACTATTACAACTACTACTACTACTACTACTACTACTACTACTACAAATACTACTATGGATACTACTACTATCAATCTGATCCAAACACACATCCTACTACTATGACTACTACTGACTACTAGTACTACTACTACTACAAATGCTACTATGGATACTACTACTGTCAATCTGATCCAAACACACATCCTACTACTATGACTATTACTGACTATTAGTACTACTACTACTACAAATACTACAACTACTGCTACTACAAATACTACTATGGATACTACTACTGTCAATCTGATCCAAACACACATCCTACTACTATGACTATTACTGACTATTAGTACTACTACTACTACAAATACTACAACTACTACTAATACAAATACTACTATGGATACTACTACTATCAATCTGATCCAAACGTACATCCTACTACTATGACTACTACTGACTACTAGTACTACTACTATTACTTCCACAAATACTACTATGGATACTACTACTATCAATCTGATCCAAACACACATCATACTACTATGACTACTACTGACTACTACTACTACTACTACAACTACTACAAATACTACTATGGATACTACTACTATCAATCTGATCCAAACACACATCCTACTACTATGACTACTACTGACTACTAGTACTACTACTACTACAAATACTACTACTACTACTACTACTACAAATACTACTATGGATACTACTACTGTCAATCTGATCCAAACACACATCCTACTTCTATGACTATTACTGACTATTAGTACTACTACTACTACAAATACTACTACTACTACTACTACAAATACTACTATGGATACTACTACTATCAATCTGATCCAAACGTACATCCTACTACTATGACTACTACTGACTACAACTACTACTACTACTACTACTACAAATACTACTATGGATACTACTAGTATCAATCTGATCCAAACACATATCCTACTACTATGACTACTACTTACTACTAGTACTACTACTACTACAACTACTACTACTACTACTACTACTACTACTACTACTACAAATACTACTATGGATACTACTACTATCAATCTGATCCAAACGTACATCCTACTACTATGACTACTACTGACTACTACTGACTACTACTACTACTACTATTACTTCCACAAATACTACTATGGATACTACTACTATCAATCTGATCCAAACACATATCCTACTACTATGACTACTACTGACTACTAGTACTACTACTACTACAACTACTACTACGGATACTACTATGGATACTACTACTGTCAATCTGATCTGAACACACATCCTACTACTATGACTACTACTGACTACTACTACTACTAGTACTATTATTACAACTACATCTACAAATACTACTACGGATACTACTACTATCAATCTGATCCAAACACACATCCTACGACGACTAATAATAATATTCATCATCATCATCATAATAATAATAACCATAATACTATTACTACTACTAATACTAATAATAATAATAATAATAATTCTAGTATTACTACTAGTACTACTACTACCACTACTACTACGTCTACAAAAACTACTATGGATACTACTACTATCAATTTGATCCAAACACACATCCTACGACGACTAATAATAATATTCATCATCATCATAATAATAATAACCATAATGCTATTACTACTACTAATACTACTAATAAGAATAAGAATAATTCTAGTATTACTACTACTACTACTACTACTACAACAAATACTACTATGGATACTACTACTATCAATCTGATCCAAACACACATCCTACGACGACTAATAATAATATTCATCATCATCATAATAATAATAACCATAATACTATTACTACTACTAATACTACTAATAATAATAATAATAATTCTAGTATTATTACTACTACTTCTACTACTACTACAAATACTACTACTACTACTACTACAAATACTAATACTACTACTACTGTAAATACCACCATTACATACTACTACATACTACTACTATAAATACTATTACCACATACTACTGCTTCTACTATGAAAACTCATACATTTTACTACATGCTACTACTATATATATTACAATAAATATTGTTACTACATACTACTACAATTACTCTAAATACTACTACCACTACTACTACAACTACTATAAATACTACTATAGATACCAGTGACGTGCGCCTCACCTGCCATCATGGAAAGAAAAAAAATGTAGAAAGAAAAAAAATTAATTAAATTGTTATATGTATCCAGTGATTATACTATAAAGTTATTTTCCATTTAACTTCACCAGTTTTAGATTATTTGTATTCAAAATCGCTGAATTTTCACATTTGCCGTTCAAATACTGAGAAGAGACGGTGCGGTGAGCAGCAGCCAGTTGAGGCACGTCACTCAGTGCCTCAACATGGATTGCGCAATGACTCGGCTAACTGCTGGCCTGCTGTGCAGTGAAACCGTATTGCTATATGAATTATATTATACATTTCCATAGTTTAGTTAGCTGAGGTATATAATGTACAGTGTATTTTGTCAACAACTGTATGTGTGTAACGTATTTCTTGTGCTGAGCGATCATAAAACTGCTGCTGAGGCTCGCAGTAATCCCGCCTCCTGGTGCCGGTTAATGCACCCCCGCCGCAGAATGCCCCCCTCCATGGGGGCGCCACACCAACCAAAGCCCACACCCAAACCCTCCACGTGCAGGACCGAATCCACCCAAAAAAAGTCACTTAACAAGAAGCCAAAAAGTGCAAAAACAACAATGCTCGCGCCGGAGGAGCCGCGAACGACTGCAGGGACACAACATTAGGTACACCTGCAGACTGCAGCACGGATTTCATATTTCATTCATTCACAACTCCTCCAACACCAACACCACTGTTCCCGCACCATAATAACGTTTTTTTATTAAATGTGCTTTTTTGTGTGCTACAGTTTGTATGTGTAAAGTTAAAGTTAAGTTAAAGTAGCAATGATTGTCACACACACACACTAGGTGTGGTGAAATTTGTCCTCTGCATTTGACCCATCCCCTTGTTCACCCCCTGGGAGGTGAGGGGAGCAGTGGGCAGCAGCGGCGCCGCGCCCGGGAATAATTTTTGGTGATTTAACCCCCAATTCCAAGCCTTGATGCTGAGTGCCAAGCAGGGAAGAATGCTGGTATGAGCTTTTAAACATAACCCGTTAACTATCAATCTGATCCAAACACATATCCTACTACTATGACTACTACTGACTACTAGTACTACTACTACTACAACTACTACTACGGATACTACTATAGATACTACTACTGTCAATCTGATCCAAACACATATCCTACTACTATGACTACTACTGACTACTAGTACTACTACTACTACAACTACTACTACGGATACTACTATAGATACTACTACTGTCAATCTGATCCAAACACATATCCTACTACTATGACTACTACTGACTACTAGTACTACTACTACTACAACTACTACTACGGATACTACTATGGATACTACTACTGTCAATCTGATCTGAACACACATCCTACTACTATGACTACTACTGACTACTACTACTACTAGTACTATTATTACTACTACGTCTACAAATACTACTATGGATACTACTACTATCAATCTGATCCAAACACACATCCTACTTCTATGACTACTACTGACTACTACTACTACTAGTACTATTATTACTACTACGTCTACAAATACCACTATAGATACTACTACTATCAATCTGATCCAAACACACATCCTACTACTATGACTACTACTGACTACTACTACTACTAGTACTATTATTACGACTACGTCTACAAATACTACTATGGATACTACTACTATCAATCTGATCCAAACACACATCCTACGACGACTAATAATAATATTCATCATCATCATAATAATAATAACCATAATACTATTACTACTACTAATACTAAAAATAATAATAATAATAATTCTAGTATTACTACTAGTACTACTACTACCAC
>NC_084549.2:5390000-5397500 GCF_033978685.3 Nerophis lumbriciformis
TAATAATAATAATAATAATAATCATAATGACACCACAAAACTGTACCCAACTGTACTCAGGTAATTATCATAATAATAATAATAACAGTGATAGTAATAATAATAATAATAATAATAATAAAAATAATAATAATCATAATAATAATCATAATGACACCACAAAACTGTACCCAACTGTACTCAGGTAATTATCATAATAATAATAATAATAATAATAACAATGATAGTAATAATAATAATAATAATAATAATAATAAAAATAAAAATAATAATAATAATAATAATGACACCACAAACTGTACCCTACTGTACTCAGGTAATTATCAAAATGTTAATATTAATGATAATAATAACAAGAAGATGAAGAAGAAGACGAATGACACTATAGAACTGTACCCAATTGTACTCAGATAATTATCATAATAATATGAATTATAATAATAATAATAAATAATAATAATAAAATACTGAAACCACATAACTTTACCCTATTGTACTCAAGTAATTATCATACTTATAATAACAATAATAATAATAATAATAATGATACTAATAATAATAATAATAATAATAATAATAATAATAATGACACCACAGATTGTACCCTACTGTACTTAGATAATTATCATAATAATAATAATAATAATAATGACACTATAGAAATGTACCCAACTGTACTCAGATAATTATCATAACAATGATAATTTTTCACAATTTAC
This sequence comes from Nerophis lumbriciformis, assembly GCF_033978685.3. Taxonomy (NCBI): domain Eukaryota; kingdom Metazoa; phylum Chordata; class Actinopteri; order Syngnathiformes; family Syngnathidae; genus Nerophis; species Nerophis lumbriciformis. The sequence continues at coordinate 5,390,720 of NC_084549.2, forward strand.
CTGACACAGGAAACATGACAAATTGGGGGTGCACTGGCCACTTCAGCTGCCAGGTGGCGGTAGAGTGTGGAATATCTTAAAGTGTGTACTACATTATGAAAGAAACTGTTAGTTAGAAGTAATACATTATGAATAAAAGTGCTAGATAGAAGTACTACATTATGAAATAAACTGTTGGATTGAAGTACTACATTATGAAATAAACTGTTAGATAGAAGTACTACATTATGAAAGAAACTGTTAGATAGAAGTACTACATTATGAAATAAACTGTTATAAAGAAGTACTACATTATGAAATAAACTGTTAGATAGAAGTACTACATTATGAAAGAAACTGTTAGATAGAAGTACTACATTATGAAATAAACTGTTATAAAGAAGTACTACATTATGAAATAAACTGTTAGATAGAAGTACTACATTATGAAAGAAACTGTTAGATAGAAGTACTACATTATGAAATAAACTGTTAGATAGAAGTACTACATTATGAAATAAACTGTTAGATAAAAGTACTACATTATGAAATAAACTGTTAGATAGAAGTACTACATTATGAAATAAACTGTTATAAAGAAGTACTACATTATGAAATAGACTATTAGATAGAAGTACTACATTATGAAAGAAACTGATAGATAGAAGTACTACATTATGAATGACACTGTTAGATAGAAGTACTACATTATGAAATAAACTGTAAGATAAAAGTACTACATTATGAAATAAACTGTTAGATAGAAGTACTACATTATTGAATAAACTGTTAGATAGAAGTACTGCATTATGAAATAAACTGTTAGATAGAAGTACTACATTATGAAATAAACTGTTGGATAGAAGTACTACATTATGAAATAAACTGTTGGATATAAGTACTACAATATGAAATAAACTGTTAGAAGTACTACATTATGAAATAAACTGTTCGTTAGAAGTACTACATTATGAAATAAACTGTTCGTTAGAAGTAATACATTATGAATAAAAGTGTTAGATAGAAGTACTACATTATGAAATAAACTGTAAGATAGAAGTACTACATTATTGAATAAACTGTTAGATAGAAGTACTACATTATGAAATAAACTGTTCGTTAGAAGTAATACATTATGAATAAAAGTGTTAGATAGAAGTACTACATTATGAAATAAACTGTTAAATAGAAGTACTACATTATGAAATAAACTGTTGGATAGAAGTACTACATTATGAAATAAACTGTTGGATATAAGTACTACATTATGAAATAAACTGTTAGAAGTACTACATTATGAAAGAAACTGTTAGATAGAAGTACTACATTATTGAATAAACTGTTAGAAGTACTACATTATGAAATAAACTGTTAGATAAAAGTACTACATTATGACATAAACTGTTAGATAGAAGTACTACATTATGAAATAAACTGTTATAAAGAAGTACTACATTATGAAATAGACTATTAGATAGAAGTACTACATTATGAAAGAAACTGATAGATAGAAGTACTACATTATGAATGACACTGTTAGATAGAAGTACTACATTATGAAATAAACTGTAAGATCAAAGTACTACATTATGAAATAAACTGTTATAAAGAAGTACTACATTATGAAATAGACTATTAGATAGAAGTACTACATTATGAAAGAAACTGATAGATAGAAGTACTACATTATGAATGACACTGTTAGATAGAAGTACTACATTATGAAATAAACTGTAAGATAAAAGTACTACATTATGAAATAAACTGTTAGATAGAAGTACTACATTATTGAATAAACTGTTAGATAGAAGTACTGCATTATGAAATAAACTGTTAGATAGAAGTACTACATTATGAAATAAACTGTTGGATAGAAGTACTACATTATGAAATAAACTGTTCGTTAGAAGTAATACATTATGAATAAAAGTGTTAGATAGAAGTACTACATTATGAAATAAACTGTTAGATAGAAGTACTACATTATGAAATAAACTGTTCGTTAGAAGTAATACATTATGAATAAAAGTGTTAGATAGAAGTACTACATTATAAAATAAACTGTTAGATAGAAGTACTACATTATGAAATAAACTGTTGAATAGAAGTACTACATTATGAAATAAACTGTTAGATAGAAGTACTACATTATGAAATAAACTGTTGAATAGAATGACTACATTATGAATAAAAGTGTTAGATAGAAGTACTACATTATGAAATAAACTGTTAGATAGAAGTACTACATTATGAAAGAAGCTGTTAGTTAGAAGTACTACATTATGAAAAAAAGTGTTAGATAGAAGTACTACATTATGAAATAAACTGTTAGATAGAAGTACTACATTATGAAATAAACTGTTAGATAGAAGTACTACATTATGAAATAAACTGTTAGATAGAAGTACTACATTATGAAAAAAGTGTTAGATAGAAGTACTACATTATGAAATAAACTGTTAGATAGAAGTACTACATTATGAAATAAACTGTAAGATAAAAGTACTACATTATGAAATAAACTGTTAGATAGAAGTACTACATTATTGAATAAACTGTTAGATAGAAGTACTGCATTATGAAATAAACTGTTAGATAGAAGTACTACATTATGAAATAAACTGTTGGATAGAAGTACTACATTATGAAATAAACTGTTCGTTAGAAGTAATACATTATGAATAAAAGTGTTAGATAGAAGTACTACATTATGAAATAAACTGTTCGTTAGAAGTAATACATTATGAATAAAAGTGTTAGATAGAAGTACTACATTATAAAATAAACTGTTAGATAGAAGTACTACATTATGAAATAAACTGTTGAATAGAAGTACTACATTATGAAATAAACTGTTAGATAGAAGTACTACATTATGAAATAAACTGTTGAATAGAATGACTACATTATGAATAAAAGTGTTAGATAGAAGTACTACATTATGAAATAAACTGTTAGATAGAAGTACTACATTATGAAAGAAGCTGTTAGTTAGAAGTACTACATTATGAAAAAAAGTGTTAGATAGAAGTACTACATTATGATATAAACTGTTAGATAGAAGTACTACATTATGAAATAAACTGTTAGATAGAAGTACTACATTATGAAATAAACTGTTAGATAGAAGTACTACATTATGAAAAAAAGTGTTAGATAGAAGTACTACATTATGAAATAAAGTGTTAGATAGAAGTACTACATTATGAAATAAACTGTTAGATAGAAGTACTACATTATGAAATAAACTGTTGGATAGAAGTACTACATTATGAAATAAACTGTTAGATAGAAGTACTACATTATGAAATAAACTGTTAGATAGAAGTACTACATTATGAAAAAAAGTGTTAGATAGAAGTACTACATTATGAAATAAACTGTTAGATAGAAGTACTACATTATGAAATAAACTGTTGGATAGAAGTACTACATTATGAAATAAACTGTGAGATAGAAGTACTACATTATGAATAAAAGTTTTAGATAGAAGTACTACATTATGAAATAAACTGTTAGATAGAAGTACTACATTATGAAATAAACTGTTGGATATAAGTACTACATTATGAAATAAACTGTTAGAAGTACTACATTATGAAATAAACTGTTAGATAGAAGTACTACATTATGAAATAAACTGTTGGTTAGAAGTAATACATTATGAATAAAAGTGTTAGATAGAAGTACTACATTATGAAATAAACTGTTAGATAGAAGTACTACATTATGAAATAAACTGTTAGATAGAAGTACTACATTATGAAATAAACTGTTATAAAGAAGTACTACATTATGAAATAAACTGTTATAAAGAAGTACTACATTATGAAATAAACTGTTAGATAGAAGTACTACATTATGAAATAAACTGTTAGATAGAAGTACTACATTATGAAATAAACTGTTTGATAGAAGTACTACATTATGAAATAAACTGTTGGATATAAGTACTACATTATGAAATAAACTGTTAGAAGTACTACATTATGAAATAAACTGTTAGATAAAAGTACTACATTATGAAATAAACTGTTCGTTAGAAGTAATACATTATGAATAAAAGTGTTAGATAGAAGTACTACATTATGAAATAAACTGCTAGATAGAAGTACTACATTATGAAATAAACTGTTGGATAGAAGTACTACATTATGAAATAAACTGTTAGATAGAAGTACTACATTATGAAATAAACTGTTAGATAAAAGTACTACATTATGAAATAAACTGTTCGTTAGAAGTAATACATTATGAATAAAAGTGTTAGATAGAAGTACTACATTATGAAATAAACTGCTAGATAGAAGTACTACATTATGAAATAAACTGTTGGATAGAAGTACTACATTATGAAATAAACTGTTAGATAGAAGTACTACATTATGAAATAAACTGTTAGATAAAAGTACTACATTATGAAATAAACTGTTCGTTAGAAGTAATACATTATGAATAAAAGTGTTAGATAGAAGTACTACATTATGAAATAAACTGCTAGATAGAAGTACTACATTATGAAATAAACTGTTGGATAGAAGTACTACATTATGAAATAAACTGTTAGATAGAAGTACTACATTATGAAATAAACTGTTGGTTAGAAGTAATACATTATGAATAAAAGTGTTAGATAGAAGTACTACATTATGAAATAAACTGTTTGATAGAAGTACTACAGTATGAAAGAAGCTGTTAGTTAGAAGTAATACATTATGAAAAAAAGTGTTAGATAGAAGTACTACATTATGAAATAAACTGTGAGATAGAAGTACTACATTATGAAATAAACTGTTAGATAGAAGTACTACATTATGAAATTAACTGTTAGATAGAAGTACTACATTATGAAATAAACTGTTAGATAGAAGTACTACATTATGAAATAAACTGTTAGAAGTACTACATTATGAAAGAAACTGTTAGATAGAAGTACTAAATTGTTAGATAGAAGTACTACATTATGAAAAAAAGTGTTAGATAGAAGTACTACATTATGAAATAAACTGTTAGATAGAAGTACTACATTATGAAATAAACTGTTAGATAGAAGTACTACATTATGAAATAAACTGTTAGAAGTACTACATTATGAAAGAAACTGTTAGATAGAAGTACTAAATTGTTAGATAGAAGTACTACATTATGAAAAAAAGTGTTAGATAGAAGTACTACATTATGAAATAAACTGTTAGATAGAAGTACTACATTATGAAATAAACTGTTAGATAGAAGTACTACATTATGAAATAAACTGTTAGATAGAAGTACTACATTATGAAATAAACTGTTAGATAGAAGTACTACATTATGAAATAAACTGTTAGATAGAAGTACTGCATTATGAAATAAACTGTTAGATAGAAGTACTACATTATGAAATAAACTGTTAGATAGAAGTACTACATTATGAAATAAACTGTTAGATAGAAGTACTACATTATGAAATAAACTGTTTGATAGAAGTACTACATTATGAAATAAACTGTTGAATATAAGTACTACATTATGAAATAAACTGTTAGAAGTACTACATTATGAAATAAACTGTTAGATAAAAGTACTACATTATGAAATAAACTGTTCGTTAGAAGTAATACATTATGAATAAAAGTGTTAGATAGAAGTACTACATTATGAAATAAACTGTTAGATAGAAGTACTACATTATGAAATAAACTGTTAGATAGAAGTACTACATTATGAAATAAACTGTTAGATAGAAGTACTACATTATGAAATAAACTGTTAGATAGAAGTACTACATTATGAAATAAACTGTTAGATAGAAGTACTACATTATGAAATAAACTGTTAGATAGAAGTACTACATTATGAAATAAACTGTTAGATAGAAGTACTACATTATGAAATAAACTGTTAGATAGAAGTACTACATTATGAAATAAACTGTTAGATAGAAGTATTACATTATGAAATAAACTGTTGGATAGAAGTACTACATTATGAATGACACTGTTATATAGAAGTACTACATTATGAAATAAACTGTTAGATAGAAGTACTACATTATGAAATAAACTGTTAGACAGAAGTACTACATTATGAAATAAACTGTTATAAAGAAGTACTACATTATGAAATAAACTGTTAGATAGAAGTACTACATTATGAAATAAACTGTTAGATAGAAGTACTACATTATGAAATAAACTGTTGGATAGAAGTACTACATTATGAAAGAAACTGTTAGATAGAAGTACTACATTATGAAATAAACTGTTAGATAGAAGTACTACATTATGAAATAAACTGTTAGATAGAAGTACTACATTATGAAATAAACTGTTAGATAGAAGTACTACATTATGAAATAAACTGTTAGATAGAAGTACTACATTATGAAATAAACTGTTAGATTGAAGTACTACATTATGAAATAAACTGTTGGATAGAATTACTACATTATGAAATAAACTGTTAGATAGAATTACTACATTATAAATGACACTGTTATATAGAAGTACTACATTATGAAATAAACTGTTAGATAGAAGTACTACATTATGAAATAAACTGTTAGATAGAAGTACTACATTATGAAATAAACTGTTGGTTAGAAGTAATACATTATGAATAAAAGTGTTAGATAGAAGTACTACATTATGAAATAAACTGTTAGATAGAAGTACTACATTATGAAATAAACTGTTGGATAGAAGTACTACATTATTGAATAAACTGTTAGATAGAAGTACTGCATTATGAAATAAACTGTTAGATAGAAGTACTACATTATGAAATAAACTGTTGGATAGAAGTACTACATTATGAAATAAAC
>NC_084549.2:5410000-5465000 GCF_033978685.3 Nerophis lumbriciformis
TATTATATAATGCCCTATTTATGACATCGATATACTTGTATGTCTAAAGTGGAACACATTACTACTTTGTTTGACCTGATCCATCCCATAATTTAATTCCACATATTAAAAGTGTTGAATGTGCATACAAATGTTTGGACTTTAATTTTTACTAAGGTTATATTTCTCCTCTTTCCTTGACAAAAATGGTTGTACATTCTTGGGTAGCAGGTTCTATTTTTCTTTGTCATTTTTTTTTTTTTTAATATATATATACCTGTATATATATATATATGTGTGCGTGTACGTATTTACCGGGGATGTGTGTTTATATATATATATATATATATATATATATATATTTATATGTGTGTGTGTGTGTGTGTATGTATGTATATATACAGTATATACATATATATATATACATACCACACACACACACACACACACACACATATATATATATACATATATATATATATATATATATATATATATATATATATATATATATATATATATATATATATATATATATATATATATATATATATATATATACACATATACATGTATGTATATATATATATATATATAATATATATATATATATATATATATATATATATATATATATATATATATATATATATATATACACATATACATGTATATATATATATATATATATATATATATATATATATATATATATATATATATACACACATATACATGTATATATATATATATATATATATATATATATATATATATATATATATATATATATATATATATATATATATATATATATATATATATATATATATATATATATATATATATATACCGGGGATGTGTGTTTATATATATATATATGTACAGTATATATACACATATATATATGTGTGTTTATATATATATATATATGTATATATACACACACATATATATATGTGTGTTTATATATATATATATATATATATATATATATATATATATATATATATAAGCAGTGAAGCTGTCACGTTGTGTAAATGGTAAATAAAAACAGAATACATCCCATCCATCCATCCATTTTCTACCGCTTGTCCCTTTTGGGGTCGCGGGGGGTGCTGGAGCCTATCTCAGCTGCAGACAACATTCACACTCACATTCACACACTAGGGCCAATTTAGTGTTGCCAATCAACCTATCCTCAGGTGCATGTCTTTGGAGGTGGGAGGAAGCCGGAGTACCCGGAGGGAACCCACGCAGTCACGGGGAGAACATGCAAACTTCACACAGAAAGATCCCGTGCTGCCATATATATATATATATATATATATATATATATATATATATATGTATCAGTGACGTGCAGTCACTAGAGGCAGGTGAGGCGGGGCCTCATGCCATCATGGAAAGAAAAAAAATGTAAAAAGAAAAAATGTTTATTAAATTGTTATATGTATCCAGTGATTATAATCCCGCCTCCTGCACCCCCGCCGTAGAATGCAACCCCTGACTGGAGTGTTATGTCAACTAAAGCCCACACTTAAACTTTCCACGTGCAAGATTGAATCTATTTAAAAAAGTTATTTCATAAGAAGCCAAAAAGTGCAAAAAAATTAATGTTCGTGTTGGAGGAGTTGTGAATGACTGCAGTGCCACAACATTAGGTACACCTGCAGACTGCAGGTGTACATTATTGTTTTTGCACTTTTTGGCTTCTTATTAAATAGCTTTTTAAACCTATTTTTATGGGCTTTCCTCTTTGTGATGTTAAGTTCCTGTTATGCGCTGTTATACAGTATATGCCTTGAGCTCTTATTTTGAAGGCGCTAAGAGCGGAAGTGATGACACGTTGGAGTGGAGCGGAGGTTTTTGAAAGAATGTAAATAAAGTGGTCCTCGTGTAAACTGGAGCCTCCGTGTTTGTTATTTTGTAGTTTCATACAGTATAGGCGACATTTATAAACCCTCGGTTACACTTTTTTAAATAGATTCAATCTTGCACGTGGAAAGTTTAAGTGAGGGCTTTAATTGATATAACACTCCCGTCAGGGGGTGCATTAATCCAGCACAACAGCGGTGCATGGTCTTCATTTATAAGTAAAGATAAGACCATAATAACGCTTTTTTCATTAAATGTGCTTTTTTGTGTGCTACAGTTTGTATGTGTAAAGTTAAAGTTAAGTTAAAGTACCAATGATTGTCACACACACACTAGGTGTAATGAAATTTGTCCTCTGCATTTGACCCATCCCCTTGATCACCCACTGGGAGGTGAGGGGAGCAGTGGGGAGCACTGGGCAGCAGCGGCGCCGCGCCCGGGGAATAATTTTTGGTGATTTAACCCCCAATTCCAACCCTTGATGCTGAGTGCCAAGCAGGGAAGAATGCTGGTATGAGCTTTTAAACATAACCCGTTAACTGCTGCCAATCAAATGGTGAATAAGATACTCTTTAGGGTTCATATCTTTGTAAATCTGACTGTGATGAAGTCAGTGCCTCACCAGTAGAGATGCACGGATAGGCAATTATTTAATCCGCAACCGCATCAGAAAGTCGTCAACCATCCGCCATCCACCCGATGTAACATTTGATCAGAACCGCACCCGCCCGCACCCGCCCGTTGTTATATATCTAATATAGACGATGCAAGGCATTAGTGAGGTTATAAAGCTTTTGCCTGTTAAAGAAAGGAGACTGATCCAATGCAGCACAGACATTTGCGTGCCACGCTGTCACGACCCAGACGCACACCAGTGCGCAATCATATGGGAGCCGCGCTGAGCGCACCTCCAAGCGCGTCTCGCTGCCGGCGACGGCCGGGTATGGGCCCGACGCTCCAGCGCCATCCATTTTCAGGGCTAGTTGATTCGGCAGGTGGGTTGTTACACACTCCTTAGCGGGTTCCAACTTCCATGGCCACCGTCCTGCTGTCTATATCAACCAGGGTGAGCCCCACCCCTTTCGTGAGCGCACTGCGCGCGGAGTGACCCCTGTTACGAGCCCCCGGCAACAGGGGTGGCGGGCAGGTAAGCTGCGCGGGCGGAGCGCGCGGAGTGACCCCTGTTACGAGCCCCCGGCCACGGGGGTGGCGGGCAGGTAAGCTGCTTACCTGCTGCGCGTGACGCCGGCCGCGGCGAAGGCGGACGAGGCGGGGTGTCGGTGCGGTGGGCGCGGTGGTGACCCTGGATGTGCGTCGGGCCCTTCTCGCGGATCGCCTCAGCTACGGCTCCCGGTGGGGCCCTCTCGGGGGAAGGGGCCTCGGTCCCGGACCCCGGCGAGGCGTCCCTTCTCCGCTCCGTAAAAGTGTCCATCTCTTTTCTTTTTTTTTCTTCTGTTGTGGCATATGCAGCAGGTGCCTGCTCGTTTTTCGTATGTGGGTAACAACATTTAACTATGTATATATATTTCCGAATTGGTTTAACTGCCACCCGCCTGAATCTATTTAAAATCTAATTTTTTTTTATTTCAACCGCCCGACCCGACCCGACCCGCGGATAAAATCTAATTTTTTTAAATTTCATCCGCCCGACCCGCGGATAATCCGCGGACTCCGCGGTTGTGCCCGCAAACCGCGCATCTCTAATATATATATATATATATATATATATATATATATATATCCATCCATCCATCCATTTTCTACCGCTTATTCCCTTTGGGGTCGCGGGGGGTGCTGGAGCCTATCTCAGCTACAATCGGGCGGAAGGCGGGGTACACCCTGGACAAGTCGCCACCTCATCGCAGGGCCAACACAGATAGACAGACAACATTCACACTCACATCCACACACTAGGGCCAATTTAGTGTTGCCAATCAACTTATCCCCAGGTGCATGTCTTTGGAGGTGGGAGGAAGCCGGAGTACCCGGAGGGAACCCACGCAGTCACGGGGAGGACATGCAAACTCCACACAGAAAGATCCCGAGCCCGGGATTGAACCCAAGACTACTCAGGACCTTCGTATTGTGAGGCAGATGCACTAACCCCTCTGCCACCGTGAAGCCCATATATATATATATATATATATATATATATATATATATATATATATATATATATATGTAAATATGGCAGCACGGGATCTTTCTGTGTGGAGTTTGCATGTTCTCCCTGTGATATATATATATATATATATATATATATAAATATATATATATATATATATATATATATATATATATATATATATATATATATACATATATATATATATATATATATATATATATATATATATATCACAGCATGGCAATTACACTAAAACACTGCAGAGGCTCCACATCCACCTGATTACTACTACTACTACTATATATATATATATATATATATATATATATATATATATATATATATATATAGTAGTAGTAATCAGGTGGATGTGGAGCCTCTGCAGTGTTTTAGTGTAATTGCCATGAGGGACTAAACATTAGGGACAGTCTGCACTGCCAGTTCTGCCTGGGCTGATTTCTCAGCAGCAGATTGGAGACGTCATCCTCGGGGAGGGGCGGGGCCGGGCCTTCCGATTGGCCGAGCCGCGGCCGAGGGAGGAGCTTCCTTCCTCCCCCCGCCCTCCCCACCCGGCAGGCGTGAGGCGGCGAGTGATGCGCGTCGTCCTTGCAGTGCGCGCCTCCATCATGGCCCTCAACATCCCCGGCGTGAGCGTCATGATGCTCTTCTACCTGCTGGTCCTCGCCATCGGGGTGTGGGCCTCCTTCAAGTCCCGGCGGGAGGCCAAGAAGGGCCGCGGGGACGAGACGGAGATGGCGCTGCTGGGGAACCGCGGCATCAACCTGGCGGTGGGCATCTTCACCATGACAGGCGAGTCCTGCGGCACATCAATCACATCACGTTTGGCGACATATATGGTCATATCCGCCTGTCGCGTGCGCGCGGCGCGAATGTGGGATTAGGAGTGTTGGGGGTTTTTTTGTGCGACGATACCTGCGTGGAATCCGTCGTCCAGAACAAAGAGATGTCGCCAAATGTACTAGTCACGCTTTTTTTTTTTTTTTATTGGCGTGGAAAGACCTGCTTGTCGGTGATTGGCTGCTCACCAGACTGTGTGTGTGTGTGTGTGTGTGTGTGTGTGTGTGTGTGTGTGTGTGTGTGTGTGTGTTACAGCCACGTGGGTCGGAGGCGGGTTCATCGTGGGCACGGCGGAGGCAGTCTACAACCCCTCTATGGGGCTGATGTGGGCTGTCATGCCCGTGGCCGCCACCGTGTGCTTCATCTTCGGTGAGTTTCACCTTTTTAGGACTTTTTTTATGATTGTGTCCCCCCCCCCCCCCCCCCCCCCATCTGCTTTAATCCTGTCCAGTCCAAATAAAGAGAAGACCCCCCTGACGAGGGGGGTCTTCTTCCGGTCAGTAACGTATGACGTAAGCATATTATGATAATAATCCTCAGATTAGCGGACTTTCTTCTCCACATGGTCGTCACGTGAGAAGAAATAATCTTGATGAGCTTCCAGTTCACTTCTTCTTAAAGCGCGCGGTGCCTTCGGGGGCGGTGGGAATGTTCAGCTTCTGATGGCCGAGGAGTTCTTTGATTGATCGATTGAGACTTTTATTGGTAGGTTGCACAGTGAAGTACATATTCCGTACAATTGACCACTAAATGGTAACACCCCAATAAGTTTTTCAACTCATCCATCCATCCATCCATCTTCTTCCGCTTATCCGAGTTCGGGTCGCGGGGGCAGCAGCTTAAGCAGGGAAGCCCAGACTTCCCTCTCCCCAGCCACTTCGTCCAGCTCCTCCCGGGGGATCCCGAGGCGTTCCCAGGCCAGCCGGGAGAGATAGTCTTCCCAGCGTGTCCTGGGTCTTCCCGGTGGCCTCCTACCGGTCGGACGTCCCCGAAACACCTTCCTAGGGAGGCGTTCGGGTGGCATCCTGACCAGATGCCCGAACCACCTCATCTGGCTCCTCTCGATGTGGAGGAGCAGCGGCTTTACTTTGAGCTCCCCCCGAATGACAGAGCTTCTCACCCTATCTCTAAGGGAGAGCCCCGCCACTCGGCGGAGGAAACTCATTTCGGCCGCTTGTACCCGTGATCTTGTCCTTTCGGTCATGACCCAAAGTTCATGACCATAGGTGAGGACGGGAACGTAGATCGAGAGCTTTGCCTTCCGGCTCAGCTCCTTCTTCACCACAACGGATCGATACAGCGTCCGCATTACTGAAGACGCCGCACCGATCCGCCTGTCGATCTCACGATCCACTCTTCCCCCACTCGTGAACAAGACTCCGAGGTACTTGAACTCCTCCACTTGGGGCAAGATCTCCTCCCCAACGCGGAGATGGCACTCCACCCTTTTCCGGGATCGAACCATGGACTCGGACTTGGAGGTGCTGATTCCCATCCCAGTCGCTTCACACTCGGCTGCGAACCGATCCAGTGAGGAAGCCATCAGGACCACATCATCTGCAAATAGCAGTGACCTAATCCTGCAGCCACCAAACCAGATCCCCTCAACGCCCTGACTGCGCCTAGAAATTCTGTCCATAAAGGTTATGAACAGAATCGGTGACAAAGGGCAGCCTTGGCGGAGTCCAACCCTCACTGGAAACGTGTCCGACTCACTGCCGGCAATGCGGACCAAGCTCTGACACTGATCGTACAGGGAGCGAACTGCCACAATAAGACAGTCCGTTACCCCATACTCTCTGAGCACTCCCCACAGGACTTCCCGGGGTACACGGTCGAATGCCTTCTCCAAGTCCACAAAGCACATGTAGACTGGTTGGGCAAACTCCCATGCACCCTCAAGGACCCTGCCGAGAGTATAGAGCTGGTCCACAGTTCCACGACCAGGACGAAAACCACACTGTTCCTCCTGAATCCGAGGTTCGACTATCCGGCGTAGCCTCCTCTCCAGTACACCTGAATAGACCTTACCGGGAAGGCTGAGGAGTGTGATCCCACGATAGTTGGAACACACCCTTAGGTTTGGTTGTTATCATCAGTCATCTGTCATGACTTGGTCCTGGGTGTTTGCTTTTCCGGAATGCAACGGAAAGTTGGCTCGGGCGAGACGGGAATGTAAATGCATTATTCATTTAATATATCAAAATAAAGTACAAACGAAAAGCGCGCACAGTGGCGGAGAACAAACTATGAAACCAAAAGACTACAGCATTAATAAACAAAACTTACTTGGCATGGACTAAAAGGAGCATGCATGAACGATGGACATGAAATCAAGTGTCAGAAATGTGCAGAGCATAATTGTGGGATGTCACCAGCCAGACAAACTGAAAACAATGAACTTAAATACTACAGACATGATTAACGAAAACAGGTGCGTGACTCAAAACGTGAAACAAGTGCGTGACGTGACAGGTGAAAACTAATGGGTTGCTATGGTGACAAACAAGAGTGCACAATGAGTCCAAACGTGGAACAGGTTAAACTAATGGGGTAATCATGGAAACAAGACAAGGGAGTGAAAAGCCAGAAACTAAAGAGTCCAATAACTAAACAAAACATGACTAAAACAAAACATGATTACACAGACATGACATCATCAACAATTGAGAACAGAGAAATGGATATGGGAACAGTTTTCACAATGTTTTTTTGTTTTTTTTTACTGAGGGCCAGTGAGTAGAACAGACCTGGGCAAATGAAGGCCCGGGGGCCACGTGCAGCCTGTTAAGTTTTTCAATCTGGCCCGCGGACATTCCCAAATAATTTTTTTTAGATCTTTAAGATGGAAAGTGTAGCCGCCATTATGATGTTTACACATGACTGTAAGTCTTGAACTATATAAAGAAGAGATGTCGTTAAAATGTAATATCGGAAATTATCGGTATCGTTTTTTTTATTATCGGTATCGGGTTTTTTTTTTGTTTGTTTCCATCCATCCATCCATCTTCTTCCGCTGGTCCGAGGTCGGGTCGCGGGGACAGCAGCCTAAGCAGGGAAGCCCAGACTTCCCTCTCCCCAGCCACTTCGTCCAGCTCTTCCCGGGGGATCCCGAGGCGTTCCCAGGCCAGCCGGGAGACATAGTCTTCCCAACGTGTCCTGGGTCTTCCCCGTGGCCTCCTACCGGTTGGACGTGCCCTAAACACCTCCCGAGGGAGGCGTTCGGGTGGCATCCTGACCAGATGCCCGAACCACCTCATCTGGCTCCTCTCGATGTGGAGGAGCAGCGGCTTTACTTTGAGCTCCCCCCGGATGACAGAGCTTCTCACCCTATCTCTAAGGGAGAGCCCTGCCACCCGGCGGAGGAAACTCATTTCAGCCGCTTGTACCCGTGATCTTGTCCTTTCGGTCATAACCCAAAGCTCATGACCATAGGTGAGGATGGGAACGTAGATCGACCGGTAAATTGAGAGCTTTGCCTTCCGGCTCAGCTCCTTCTTCACCACAACGGATCGATACAGCGTCCGCATTACTGAAGATGCCGCACCGATCCGCCTGTCGATCTCACGATCCACTCTTCCCTCACTCGTGAACAAGACTCCGAGGTACTTAAACTCCTCCACTTGGGGCAGGGTCTCCTCCCCAACCCGAAGATGGCATTCCACCCTTTTCCGGGCCAGAACCATGGACTCGGACTTGGAGGTGCTGATTCTCATCCCAGTCGCTTCACACTCGGCTGCGAACCGATCCAGCGAGAGCTGAAGATCCTGGCCAGATGAAGCCATCAGGACCACATCATCTGCAAAAAGCAGAGACCTAATCCTGCAGCCACCAAACCGGATCCCCTCAACGCCTTGACTGTGCCTAGAAATTCTGTCCATAAAAGTTATGAACAGAATCGGTGACAAAGGGCAGCCTTGGCGGAGTCCAACCCTCACTGGAAACGTGTCCGACTTACTGCCGGCAATGCGGACCAAGCTCTGACACTGATCATACAGGGAGCGGATCGCAAAAATCAGACAGTCCGATACCCCATACTCTCTGAGCACTCCCCACAGGACTTCCCGAGGGACACGGTCGAATGCCTTCTCCAAGTCCACAAAACACATGTAGACTGGTTGGGCAAACTCCCATGCACCCTCAAGGACCCTGCCCAGAGTATAGAGCTGGTCCACAGTTCCACGACCAGGACGAAAACCACACTGTTCCTCCTGAATCCGAGGTTCGACTATCCGGCGTGTCAGAGAGAGTTTGTTTGTTTGTTTTTTTTATTAATTTTTTTTATTAAATCAACAAAAAAACACAAGATACACTTACAATTAGTGCACCAACCCAAAAAAACTCCCTCCCCCATTTACACACATTCACACAAAAGGGTTGTTTCTTTCTGTTATTAAAGGGGAACATTATCACAATTTCAGAAGGGTTAAAACCATTAAAAATCAGTTCCCAGTGGCTTATTATATTTTTCGAAGTTTTTTTCAAAATTTTACCCATCACGCAATATCCCTAAAAAAAAGCTTCAAAGTGCCTGATTTTAACCACCCGTCCATTTTCCTGTGACGTCACATAGTGAAGCCAACACAAACAAACATGGCGGATAGAACAGCAAGATATAGCGACATTAGCTCGGATTCAGACTCGGATTTCAGCGGCTTAAGCGATTCAACAGATTACGAATGTATTGAAACGGATGGTTGTAGTGTGGAGGCAGGTAGCGAAAACGAAATTGAAGAAGAAACTGAAGCTATTGAGCCATAGCGGTTTGAACCGTATGCAAGCGAAACCGACGAAAACGACACGACAGCCAGCGACACGGGAGAAAGCGAGAACGAATTCGGCGATCGCCTTCTGACCAACGATTGGTATGTGTTTGTTTGGCATTAAAGGAAACTAACAACTATGAACTAGAATTACAGCATATGAAATACATTTGGCAACAACATGCACTTTGAGAGTGCAGACAGCCCAATTTTCATCAATTAATATATTCTGTAGACATACCCTCATCCGCGCTCTTTTCCTGAAAGCTGATCTGTCCAGTTTTGGAGTTGATGTCAGCAGGCCAGGGAAGCTAAGGTCGATAAGGGGTTTAGCTCGCTCGTCTGCGGGAACAAACTGCCGCCATTGCTTGCCGTGCTAGCAAGGTCCTTTGTCCCTGAATTGCTCACACACTCCGGCAGATTCAATGGGGGTCCGGCGGCAGATTTCTTTGACTTTATGGTTGGAAATGCATCTGCTTTGAGTGTCGCAGGATATCCACACATTCTTGCCATCTCTGTCGTAGCATAGCTTTCGTCGGTAAAGTGTGCGGAACAAACGTCCAATTTCTTGCCACTTTCGCATCTTTGGGCCACTGGTGCAACTTGAATCCGTCCCTGTTCGCGTTGTTACACCCTCCGACAACACACCGACGAGGCATGATGTCTCCAAGGTACGGAAAACAGTCGGAAAAAACGGAAAATAACAGAGCTGATTTGAAATGGCGGATTGCTTCGAGAGCGAATATTAGAAAGGCGTTTAATTCGCCAAAATTCCCCCATTTAGAGTTCGGAAATCGGTTAAAAAAATATATGGTCTTTTTTCTGCAACATTAAGGTATATATTGACGCTTACATAGGTCTGGTGATAATGTTCCCCTTTAATATTGTGGTTCCTACATTATATATCAATATATGTCAATACAGTCTGCAAGGGATACAGTCCGTAAGCACACATGATTGGTCCACTAATAGTACTAACCTTTAACAGTTAATTTGACCCATTTTCATTCATTACTAGTTTCTATGTAACTGTTTTTATATTGTTTTACTTTCTTTTTTATTCAAGAAAATGTTTTTAATTTATTTATCTTATTTTATTTTATTAATATTTTTAAAAAAAGGACCTTATCTTCACCATACCTGGTTGTCCAAATCAGGCATAATAATGTGTTAATTCCACGACTGTATATATCGGTATCGGTTGATATCGGTATCGGTAATTAAATAGTCGGACAATATCGGATATCGGCAAAAAAGCCATTATCGGACATCCCTAGTTTCAATGGTTGGAATCTGCGCTTTTGGATGATATACCAGTTACTATGGTAATCAAATTAGTTCAGTGGTTCTTAACCTTGTTGGAGGTACCGAACCCCACCAGTTTCATATGCGCATTCACCCAACCCTTCTTTAGTGAAAAATAAAATGTTTTTTTTTTTCAAATTCAAGACAAAGTTATATGTTTTTGGTAACACTTCAGTATGGGGAACATATTCTAAGTAACAAAGACTTAATTTAGAGTTATTTGGACACTAGGGGAACATATTCTAAGCAGAGGTGGGTAGTAACGCGCTACATTTACTCCGTTACATCTACTTGAGTAACTTTTGGGATAAATTGTACTTCTAAGAGTAGTTTTAATGCAACATACTTTTACTTTTACTTAAGTATATTTATAGAGAAGAAACGCTACTTTTACTCCGCTACTTTTATCTACATTCAGCTCGCTACTCGCTACTAATTTTTATCGATCTGTTAATGCACGCTTTGTTTGTTTTGGTCTGTCAGACAGACCTTCAAAGTGCCTGCCTTACTGGTGACGTTCCATTTCGTTCCACCAATCAGATGTAGTCACTGGTGACGTTGAACCAATCAAACAGAGCCAGGCGGTCACATGACCCGACTTAAACAAGTTGAAAAACTTATTGGGGTGTTACCATTTAGTGGTCAATTGTACGGAATATATACTGTACTGTGCAATCTACTAATAAAAGTTCCAATCAATCAATCAAAATTGTGAAGGAAAAAAGATACTTTTTTATTTCAACCGTACATCCCGTCAAAAGCCTAAAGACTGACTGCACAGTTCCTGTCTTCACAATAAAAGTGCCGCTCCATCGCGCCTGCGCTTTCAAAACAAGAGTCTCCGAAAGCCAGCGCAAACAAGCAAGCAAGCTAAGGAGTTTGACGCCAATATATTTCTTGTAAAGTGTATAAAAACGAATATGGAAGCTGGACAAATAAGATGCCAAAAACCCACCACTTTCATGTGGTATTAGACAGAAAGGAGGAACTTTTTTTCTCCTCCATTTGAAAACGTGGACGTTATCATCACTACTGTCTGATTACAATCAATGCAAGTCATCAAAATCAGGTAATACACCAACTTATATTCTAGTCTTCATGAAAGAAAGGAATCTATATGTTAAACATGCATGTATATTCATTAAAACATCTTTAACATGTAAACAAAAACAGCAAAATAAATACATATAAATTATATACTGTATATATATATGTATATATATATATATATATATATATATATATATATATATATATATATATATATATATATATATATATATATATATATATATATATATATATATATATATGTGTGTGTGTGTGTGTGTATGTTACTCATCAGTTACTCAGTACTTGAGTAGTTTTTTCACAACATACTTTTTACTTTTACTCAAGTAAATATTTGGGTGACTACTCCTTACTTTTACTTGAGTAATAAATCTCTAAAGTAACAGTACTCTTACTTGAGTACAATTTCTGGCTACTCTACCCACCTCTGATTCTAAGGAACAAAGATTTAATTTAGAGTTTTTTGGACACTAGAGGAACTTGCTCCTGATGGGCCTGGTTAGTGCCGTGCATGGCAGCTCCCGCCATCAGTGTGTGAATGTGTGTGTGTGAATGGGTGAATGTGGAAATAGTGTCAAAGCGCTTTGAGTTCCTTAAAAAAAAGGTAGAAAAGCTCTATACAAGTACAACCCATTTACCATATTGTCATTTTTACAGTATGAAGTTTGATAGATAACTGGCTTTAGCTGCGGACCATAAAACGACGTGGTAGGCCACATAATAAAACGACGTGGTAGGCCACATAATAAAACGACGTGGTAGGCCACGTAATAAAACGATGTGGTGGGCCACATAATAAAACGATGTGGCGGCCCACATAATAAAACGATGTGGCGGGCCACGTAAAACAATGTGGTGGGCCATAAAACAATGTGGTGGGCCACATAAAACAATGTTGCGGACTATAAAACGACGTGGTAGGCCACATAATAAAACGATGTGGTAGGCCACGTAATAAAACGATGTGGTGGGCCACATAATAAAACGATGTGGTGGGCCACATAAAGCGATATGGCGGACGATAAAACAATGTGGCGGGCCACATAATAAAACGATGTGGCGGGCCACGTAAAACAATGTGGTGGGCCATAAAACAATGTGGTGGGCCACATAAAACAATGTTGCGGACTATAAAACGACGTGGTGGGCCACATAATAAAACGATGTGGTAGGCCACGTAATAAAACGATGTGGTGGGCCACATAATAAAACGATGTGGTGGGCCACATAAAGCGATATGGCGGACGATAAAACAATGTGGCGGGCCACATAATAAAACGAGGTGGCGGGCCACGTAAATCAATGTGGTGGGCCATAAAACAATGTGGTGGGCCACATAAAACAATGTTGCGGACTATAAAACGATGTGGTAGGCCACATAATAAAACGATGTGGTAGGCCACGTAATAAAACGATGTGGTGGGCCACATAATAAAACGATGTGGTGGGCCACATAAAGCGATATGGCGGACGATAAAACAATGTGGCGGGCCACATAATAAAACGATGTGGCGGGCCACGTAAAACAATGTGGCGGGCCACGTAAAACAATGTGGTGGGCCACATAAAACAATGTTGCGGACTATAAAACGACGTGGTAGGCCACATAATAAAACGATGTGGTAGGCCACGTAATAAAACGATGTGGTGGGCCACATAATAAAACGATGTGGTGGGCCACATAAAGCGATATGGCGGACGATAAAACAATGTGGCGGGCCACATAATAAAACGATGTGGCGGGCCACGTAAAACAATGTGGTGGGCCATAAAACAATGTGGTGGGCCACATAAAACAATGTTGCGGACTATAAAACGACGTGGTAGGCCACATAATAAAACGACGTGGTAGGCCACATAATAAAACGATGTGGTGGGCCACATAATAAAACGACGTGGTGGGCCACATAAAGCGATATGGCGGACGATAAAACAATGTGGCGGGCCACATAATAAAACGATGTGGCGGGCCACGTAAAACAATGTGGTGGGCCATAAAACAATGTGGTGGGCCACGTAAAACAATGTTGCGGACTATAAAACGACGTGGTAGGCCACATAATAAAACGATGTGGTAGGCCACGTAATAAAACGATGTGGTGGGCCACATAATAAAACGATGTGGTGGGCCACATAAAGCGATATGGCGGACGATAAAACAATGTGGCGGCCCACATAATAAAACGATGTGGCGGGCCACGTAAAACAATGTGGTGGGCCATAAAACAATGTGGTGGGCCACGTAAAACAATGTTGCGGACTATAAAACGATGTGGTAGGCCACATAATAAAACGATGTGGTAGGCCACGTAATAAAACGATGTGGTGGGCCACATAATAAAACGATGTGGTGGGCCACATAAAGCGATATGGCGGACGATAAAACAATGTGGCGGGCCACATAATAAAACGATGTGGCGGGCCACGTAAAACAATGTGGTGGGCCATAAAACAATGTGGTGGGCCACATAAAACAATGTTGCGGACTATAAAACGACGTGGTAGGCCACATAATAAAACGATGTGGTAGGCCACGTAATAAAACGATGTGGTGGGCCACATAATAAAACGATGTGGTGGGCCACATAAAGCGATATGGCGGACGATAAAACAATGTGGCGGGCCACATAATAAAACGATGTGGCGGGCCACGTAAAACAATGTGGTGGGCCATAAAACAATGTGGTGGGCCACATAAAACAATGTTGCGGACTATAAAATGACGTGGTAGGCCACATAATAAAACGATGTGGTAGGCCACGTAATAAAACGATGTGGTGGGCCACATAATAAAACGATGTGGTGGGCCACATAAAGCGATATGGCGGACGATAAAACAATGTGGCGGGCCACATAATAAAACGATGTGGCGGGCCACGTAAAACAATGTGGTGGGCCATAAAACAATGTGGTGGGCCACATAAAACAATGTTGCGGACTATAAAACGACGTGGTAGGCCACATAATAAAACGATGTGGTAGGCCACATCATAAAACGATATGGTGGGCCACATAAAATGATATGGCGAACAATAAAACAACGTGGTGGGACACATAATAAAACAATGTGGTGGGCCATGTAAAACAATGTAGCGGGCCATAAAACGATGTGGTGGGCCACATAAAATTGATCTCATTCACGTAAGAGACTAGACCAGGGGTCGGCAATCCGCGGCTCTAGAGCCGCATGCGGCTCTTTAGCGCCGCCCTAGTGGCTCTCTGGAGCTTTTTCAAAAATTTATGAAAAATGGAAAAAGATGAGGGGGAAAAAATATATTTTTTGTTTTAATATGGTTTCTGTAGGAGGACAAACATGACACAAACCTCCCTAATTGTTATAAAGCACACTGTTTATATTAAAATGTAGCGGGCCATGAAACGATGTGGTGGGCCATAAAATGATGTGGCGGGCCATGTAAAACAATGTGGCTGGCCATAAAACGATGTGGCGGGCCATAAAACGATGTGGTGGGCCATAAAACAATGTGGTGGGCCATAAAACAACGTGGTGGGCCACATAAAACGATGTTGCGGACCATAAAACGACGTGGTAGGCCACATAATAAAACGATGTGGTGGGCCACGTAATAAAACGATGTGGTGGGCCACATAAAGCGATATGGCGGACGATAAAACAATGTGGCGGGCCACATAAAACAATGTGGTGGGCCACATAAAACGATGTTGCGAACTATAACACGACGTGGTAGGCCACATAATAAAACGACGTGGTAGGCCACGTAATAAAACGATGTGGTGGGCCACATAATAAAACGATGTGGTGGGCCACATAAAGCGATATGGCGGACGATAAAACAATGTGGCGGGCCACATAATAAAACGATGTGGCGGGCCACGTAAAACAATGTGGTGGGCCATAAAACAATGTGGTGGGCCACATAAAACAATGTTGCGGACTATAAAACGACGTGGTAGGCCACATAATAAAACGATGTGGTAGGCCACGTAATAAAACGATGTGGTGGGCCACATAATAAAACGATGTGGTGGGCCACATAAAGCGATATGGCGGACGATAAAACAATGTGGCGGGCCACATAATAAAACGATGTGGCGGGCCACGTAAAACAATGTGGTGGGCCATAAAACAATGTGGTGGGCCACATAAAACAATGTTGCGGACTATAAAATGATGTGGTAGGCCACATAATAAAACGATGTGGTAGGCCACGTAATAAAACAATGGGGTGGCCCACATAATAAAACGACGTGCTGTGTCACATAAAACGATGTGGTAGGCCACATAATAAAACAATGGGGTGGCCCACATAATAAAACGAAGTGGCGGACCATAAAACGATGTGGTAGGCCACATAATAAAACGATGTGGTAGGCCACATAATAAAACAATGGGGTGGCCCACATAATAAAACGAAGTGGCGGACCATAAAACGAAGTGGCGGACCATAAAACGATGTGGTAGGCCACATAATAAAACGATGTGGTAGGCCACATAATAAAACTATGTGGTAGGCCACGTAATAAAACAATGGGGTGGCCCACATAATAAAACGACGTGCTGTGTCACATAAAACGATGTGGTAGGCCACATAATAAAACAATGGGGTGGCCCACATAATAAAACGAAGTGGCGGACCATAAAACGATGTGGTAGGCCACATAATAAAACGATGTGGTAGGCCACATAATAAAACAATGGGGTGGCCCACATAATAAAACGAAGTGGCGGACCATAAAACGAAGTGGCGGACCATAAAACGATGTGGTAGGCCACATAATAAAACGATGTGGTAGGCCACATAATAAAACGATGTGGTAGGCCACATAATAAAACAATGGGGTGGCCCACATAATAAAACGATGTGGTAGGTCACATAATAAAACAATGGGGTGGCCCACATAATAAAACAAAGTGGCGGACCATAAATTGATGTGGTAGGCCACTTAATAAAACGGTGTTGTGGGCCACTTAATAAAATGGCGTGGTGGGCCAGATGTGGCCCCGGGCCTTGAGTCTGACACGTGTGTTGTAAGAAATAAAAATGCTGATCAATAAAAAGAAAGGAGAGGCGCTTCTTTGTTGTGTCGGTGTAAAAACAACAATGGCGGGCGCAGAGGAATGCAAACATTCCCAGCATGCTTTGTGTTTCAGGAGGACTGTTCTTTGCCGAGCCCATGAGGGACAACAAGTACGTGACCATGATGGATCCTTTCCAGATCAAATATGGAAAAGTGGCCACGGCTACTTTGTCGCTGGCCTCGCTCGTCTCCGAGATTATGTGGGTGACAGGAACACTGATAGGATTAGGTAAGAATGTTGCATGCTGGGATATATGCACTTGATACGCCTGACACCAGCTGCTGCCTGCAAGTGCTGTGTGTGTGTGTCTGTGTGTGTGTGTGTGTGTGTGTGTGTGTGTTTGTGTGTGTCTGTGCGTATGTGTGTCTTTGTGTTAGTGCTGCTACACACCTCACACACTTTTGTCTGCATCTAAGCTAACTTTCATCTCCAAAAAAGAACAAAACATTTCTTCAGATGCACAAAACGTATTGAAAGGTTTTAGTTGTGTAAATGGTAAATAAAAAGAGAATACAACAAATCCTTTTCAACTTATATTCAATTGAATAGACTGCAAAGACAAGATATTTCATGTTCACACTGAGAAACGTTGTTATTTTTTGCAAATATTAGCTCATTTGGAATTTGACGCCTGCAACAGGTTTCAAAAAAGCTGGCACAAGTGGCAAAAAAGAGTGAGAAAGTTGAGGAATGCTCATCAAAAGACTTATTTGGAACATCCCACAGGTGAACGGGCTAATTGGGAACAGGTGGGTGCCATGATTGGGTATAAAAGCAGCTTCCGTGAAATGCTCAGTCGTTCACAAACAAAGACGGGGCGAGGGTCACCACTTTGTCAACAAATGCCTGAGCAAATTGTTTAAGAACAACATTTTCTCAACCAGCTATTGCAAGGAATTTAGGGATTTCACCATCTACGCTCCGTAATATCATCAAAGGGTTCAGAGAATCTGGAGAAATCACTGCACGTAAGCCATGATATTACGGACCTTCGATCCCTCAGGCGGTACTGCATCAAAAAGCGACATCCGTGTGTAAAGGATATCACCACATGGGCTCAGGAACCCTTCAGAAAACCACTGTCAGTAACTACAGTTGGTCGCTACATCTGTAAGTGCAAGTTAAAACTCTACTATGCAAAGCCATTTATCAACAACACCCAGAAACGCCACCGGCTTCGCTAGGCCCGAGCTCATCTAAGATTGACTGATGCAAAGTGGAAAAGTGTTCTGTGGTCTGACGAGTCCACATTTCAAATTGTTTTTGGAAACTGTGGCCGTCGTGTCCTCCGGACCAAAGAGGAAAAGAACCATTCGGATTGTTCTAGGGTCAAAGTGTAAAGGGCAGCATGTGTGATGGTATGGGGGTGTATTAGTGCCCAAGGAATGGGTAACTTACACATCTGTGAAGGCACCATTAATGCTGAAAGGTACATACTGTCATGTCTGTGTGATCAGGTTTTATTTTTGGACTTTTTGTGCACTTTTGTTTTGTTTTGTCACCATAGTTACCCATTAGTTTCACCTGTCATGCCACGCACCTGTTTTGAGTCACGCACCTGTTGTTAATCATGTCCATAGTATTTAAGTTCATTCATTTTCTGTTGTTCGTCCTGACGACCTCACAACACATTTATGCTCTGTTCATGCCTGATACTTCTTTCCATGTCAATTCCTCAAGCAACTATTTTTGTCCAAGCCAAGTAAGTTTTTGTTCCATATTTATAGTCTTTTTGGTTTCATAGTTTGTTCTCCGCCATTGTGCGTGTTTTTTGTTTGTACTTTTTTGCTATAGTCTTTTGGTTTCATAGTTTATTCTCCGCCACTGTGCGCGCTTTCATTTATTCCTTTTTTTGATAATAATAAATCATGTACCTTCATTCCCGTCTCGCACGAGCCAACTTTCCGTTGCATCCGGGAAAAGCACACACCCCGGACCAAGTCATGACACATACAGATTTTGGAGCAACATATGTTGCCATCCAAGCAACGTTATCATGGACGCCCCTGCTTATTTCAGCAAGACAATGCCAAGCCACGTGTTACAACAGCGTGGCTTCATAGTAAAAGAGTGCGGGTACTAGACTGGCCTGCCTGTAGTCCAGACCATTGAAAATGTGTGGTGCAATATGAAGGCTAAAAAATGAGAAGGGAGACTGTTGAACAACTTAAGCTGTACATCAAGCAAGAATGGGAAAGAATTCCACTTCAAAAATGTGTCTCCTCAGTTCCCAAACCTTTACTGAGTGTTGTTAAAAGGAAAGGCCATGTAACACAGTGGTAAAAATGCCCCTGTGACAACTTTTTTCCAATGTGTTGCTGCCATTAAATTCTAAGCTAATGATTATTTGCAAAAAAAAATTAGATTTCTCAGTGTGAACATGAAATATCTTGTCTTTGCAGTCTATTCAATTGAATATAAGTTGAAAAGGATTTGTTGTATTCTCTTTTTATTTACCATTTACACAACGTGACAACTTCACTGCTTTTGGGGTTTGTATATGAAATGTAGATTTAAGTTGACACTGGAGATGAACTAATTGTGTTTGTACCTTTAAAGATGTTCAAGTGTTGCTCAGCATCATTTCTATCACTTTTGTATTTTCTTTATCAGCAGGTGTCTTACAAATGCTAACATTTCACGTGGCTGATAAGGTTTGATGTTTCGCCATCTTACAAATGCTAACATTTCAGGTGGCTGATAAGGTTTGATGTTTAGCCGTCTTACAAATACAAATATTTCAGGTGACTGATAAGGTTTGATGTTTCAGCGTCTTACAGATGCTAACATTTCAGGTGGCTGATAAGGTTTGATGTTTAACCGTCTTACGAATATTTCAGGTGGCTGATCAGGTTTGATGTTTGCCGTCTTCATAATGCCAACA
Organism: Nerophis lumbriciformis; assembly: GCF_033978685.3. NCBI lineage: Eukaryota > Metazoa > Chordata > Actinopteri > Syngnathiformes > Syngnathidae > Nerophis > Nerophis lumbriciformis. The sequence continues at coordinate 5,429,929 of NC_084549.2, forward strand.
TTCCAGGTGGCTGATAAGGTTTGAAGTTTTGGCATCTTACAAATGCTAACGTTCCAGATGGCTGATAAGCTTTGATGTTTTGCCGTCTTCAAAATGCTAGCATTTCAGGTGGCTGATAAGGTTGGACGATTTTGCGTCTTACAAATGCTAACATTCCAGGTGGCTGATAAGGTTTGATGTTTTGCCGTCTTCAAAATGAAAGCATTTCAGGTGGCTGATAAGGTTTGATGTTTTGCCGTATTTAAAATGACAGCATTTCAGGTGGCCAATAAGGTTTGATGTTTTGGTGTCTTAAAAAATGCTAACATTTCAGGTGGCTGATAAGGTTTGATGTTTTGCTGTCTTCCAAATGCTAGCTTTCAGGTGGCTGATAAGGTTTGATGTTTTGCCGTCTTCAAAATGCTAGCATTTCAGGTGGCTGATAAGGTTGGACGATTTTGCGTCTTACAAATGCTAACATTCCAGATGGCTGATAAGGTTTGATGTTTTGCCGTCTTCAAAATGACAGCATTTCAGGTGGCTGATAAGGTTTGATGTTTTGCCGTCTTTAAAATGACAGCATTTCAGGTGGCCAATAAGGTTTGATGTTTTGGTGTCTTAAAAAATGCTAACATTTTAGGTGGCTGATAAGGTTTGATGTTTTGCTGTCTTCCAAATGCTAGCTTTCGGGTGGCTGATAAGGTTTGATGTTTTGCCGCCCTACAAATGCTAACATTCCAGGTGGCTGATAAGGTTTGAAGTTTTGGCATCTTACTAATGCTAAGATTTCAGCTAGCTGATAAGGTTAGATGTTTGGCCGTCTTACAAGTGCTAAAATTCCATGTGGCTGATAAGGTTTGATGTTTTGCCGTCTTCCAAATTATACCATTTTGTGTGGCTGATAAGGTTTGAAGTTTTGGCATCTTACTAGTGCTAAGATTTCAGCTAGCTGATTAGGTTTGATGTTTTGGCGTCTTACAAATACTAAGTGTTCAGGTAGCTGATAAGGTTTGATGTTTTGCTGTCTTACAAATACTAACATTTCAGGCTGCTGATAAGGTTGGATGTTTTGGCGTCTTACACATGCTAAGATTTCAGGTAGCTGATGAGGTTTGGTGTTTTGCCGTCTTACAAATGCTAACATTTCAGGTGACCGATAAGAATTAATCTTTTTCCGTCTTCAGAATTCTAACATTTAGGTTGCCATCAGCATATTGAAACTACTGTACTTGTGTTCAATATTGTCACAATAATGCACAGTATTTACCTTTTGTAGCCTACCTCTCTGTCGTGTAACAATAGGAACTATTATCGTTGTTTATGTTGCATAGGGACACATTTGAGTGAGGGACCGTAGAGGTCAGAGTTGACAACAAGTGATATTTATGTCCGCCCAGTTTGTTGAGTCAGGACTAAACAGAACAAATTAAAACACCTCAAACAACAATTGCAGCTTCGCAATATTTTTATGGATAAATGTTCATAGATTGGACGTTTGTAGAGCTGCAGACTGACGACGCTGATTCAGTGATGAATAGTGAATGTGAGTGATGAATATGGATGAGTGGATGAAAGTCATATTCAGTGATGAATGGATGAATCTGCATGATGAATATGGATGAGTGAAAGTTATTGTTTTACTTGTTTATTACACTACTTTTCATGTCTTTTGTGTTGTTTTTACACAATACTTTCCCAGTCTTGTTGTTATGGTTTAACAGAGGGAGATGACGGCACAGACACCAGGGGGCAGTAATGTTCAATCATTTATTATATATATAATAACACTAAACAATACTAACTAATAAACTAAACTAAGGAAATGGAGAGTGTCAAAACCCAAGAGTGTGTGTGTGTGTGTGTGTGTGTGTGTGTGTGTGTGTGTGTGTGTGTGTGTGTGTATGTGTGTGTGTGTGTGTGTGTGTGTGTGTGTGTGTGTGTGTGTGTGTGAGGCTATGTGTGTAGTTAGCTGAAGTGTGTGTTACCAAGTGTTGTCGAGAGCGAAGGAACAAGGGAGTCCGTGGGGCAGGCAGATGATCCAGGTCAGGGGAGAAGAGACGAGGTCCGTGTCCGAGTAGGGGTCGAGGATCGAGGAAGGCGGGGAGAGTCGGGAAGGCACTGCGGGAGAACAAACTAGGACGTCAGACACGGAGGGAAAACGCAGAGAGAAACAGAGAGAGAGAGCATAAGGCTTCGGCTTACGGTACTCCATTCAGACACTAAGTTCCCGCCTGGATCCTTGGATCCACTGGTCCTTTATACAGCTCCCTCTCATCAGGTCCAGGTGTGCTGATTGCTGATCGCCCACAGCCTTGCTGGCATGTGGGCGTGACGCGGCCGTGGGCGAGTCCCGAGGCGCAGCAAGTAGAGCGCAAAGATGACCGTGACACTTGTGTTGTTTTTTTACCCACTTTTTCATGTTGTTTTTCACACTAATGTTCATGTTTTTTGTGTTGTTGTTTTTTACACTACTTTTCATGCTTCTTTTTGCTGATTTTTTACACAACTGATTTTTGTGTTGTTTTTTTACACTCGTTTTAAGCTTGTTTTGGTTGATTTTGACACAACTTTTCAAGTCTTGTGATGATTTTGACACAATTTGTCAAGTCTTGTGTTGATTTTGCATGTCTTTTGTGTTTTTTTTACACTATAATGTTCATATTTTTTGGTTACTTGTACACAATTTTTCAAGTCTTGTGTTGTTTTTTACACTACTTTTCAAATATGTTGTTGATTTTCACAATACTTTTCAAGTCTTGTGTTGTTTTTTTACACCTTTTTTATGTTGTTTGTGTTGTTTTTTTTATACTAATATTCATGTTTTTTGTGTTGTTTTTTACACTAGTATTCATGTTTTTTTGTGAGGGGGGGTTTAGACAATTTTCATGCTTTTTTGTGTTGATTTTTTGCACAACTGATTTTGACACTCCTTGTTTTGTCTTTTGTGTTGTTTTTACACCCGTTTTTAAGCTTGTTTTTGTTGATTTTGACACAACTTTTCAAGTCTTGTGATGATTTTGGCACAATTTGTCATGTCTTGTGTTGATTTTGACACAATTTTCCAGTCTTCTGTTGATTTTGACACAACTTTTTAAGTCTTGTGTTGATTTTGACACAACGTTCTAAATCTTCTGTTGATTTTGACACAACTTTTCCAGTCTTGTGTTGATTTTGACACAACTTTCTAACTCTTGTGTTGATTTTGACACAACTTTTAAAGTCTAGTGTTGATTTTGACACAACTTTTTAAGTCTTGTGTTGATTTTGACACAACTTTTTAAGTCTTGTGTTGATTTTGACACAATTTGTCAAGTCTTGTGTTGATTTTGACACAATTTGTCAAGTCTTGTGTTGATTTTGACAGAACTTTTTAAGTCTTGTGTTGATTTTGACAGAACTTTTCCAGTCTTGTGTTGATTTTGACAGAACTTTCTAAGTCTTATGTTGATTTTGACACAACTTTCTGAGTCTTGTGTTGATTTTGACACAACTTTTTAAGTCTTGTGTTGATTTTGACACAACTTTCTAAGTCTTGTGTTGATTTTGACAGAACTTTCTAAGTCTTATGTTGATTTTGACACAACTTTCTGAGTCTTGTGTTGATTTTGACACAACTTTTTAAGTCTTGTGTTGATTTTGACACAACTTTTTAAGTCTTGTGTTGATTTTGACACAACTTTTTCAGTCTTGTGTTGATTTTGACACAACTTTCTAACTCTTGTGTTGATTTTGACACAACTTTTCCAGTCTTGTGTTGATTTTGACACAACTTTTTAAGTCTTGGGTTGATTTTGACAAAACTTTTTAAGTCTTGTGTTGATTTTGACACAACTTTCTAAGTCTTGTGTTGATTTTGACACAACTTTTCCAGTCTTGTGTTGATTTTGACACAACTTTTTAAGTCTTGTGTTGATTTTGACACAACTTTTTAAGTCTTGTGTTGATTTTGACACAACTTTCTAAGTCTTGTGTTGATTTTGACACAACTTTTTAAGTCTTGTGTTGATTTTGACACAACTTTTTAAGGCTTGTGTTGATTTTGACACAACTTTTCCAGTCTTGTGTTGATTTTGACACAACTTTCTAAGTCTTGTGTTGATTTTGACACAACTTTCTAAGTCTTGTGTTGATTTTGACACAACTTTTCCAGTCTTGTGTTGATTTTGACACAGCTTTCTAAGTCTTGTGTTAATTTTGACACAATTTGTCAAGTCTTGTGTTGATTTTGACACAACTTTCTAAGTCTTGTGTTGATTTTGACACAACTTTTTAAGTCTTGTGTTGATTTTGACACAACTTTCTAACTCTTGTGTTGATTTTGACACAACTTTTCCAGTCTTGTGTTGATTTTGACACAACTTTTTAAGTCTTGTGTTGATTTTGACACAACTTTTCCAGTCTTGTGTTGATTTTGACACAACTTTTTAAGTCTTGTGTTGATTTTGACACAGCTTTTTAAGTCTTGTGTTGATTTTGACACAGCTTTTTAAGTCTTGTGTTGATTTTGACAGAACTTTTCCAGTCTTGTGTTGATTTTGACAGCTTTTTAAGTCTTGTGTTGATTTTGACACAACTTTCTAAGTCTTGTGTTGATTTTGACACAACTATTTAAGTCTTGTGTTGATTTTGACACAACTCTTTAAGTCTTGTGTTGATTTTGACACAACTTTCTAAGTCTTGTGTTGATTTTGACACAACTTTTCCAGTCTTGTGTTGATTTTGACACAATTTTTTAAGTCTTGTGTTGATTTTGACACAATTTTTTAAGTCTTGTATTGATTTTGACACAACTTTCCAAGTCTTGTGTTGATTTTGACAGAATTTGTCAAGTCTTGTGTTGATTTTGACACAACTTTCTAAGTCTTGTGTTGATTTTGACAGAACTTTGTAAGTCTTGTGTTGATTTTGACACAACTTTTTAAGTCTTGTGTTGATTTTGACACAACTTTTTAAGTCTTGTGTTGATTTTGACAGAACTTTCTAACTCTTGTGTTGATTTTGACACAACTTGTCCAGTCTTGTGTTGATTTTGACACAACTTTTTAAGTCTTGTGTTGATTTTGACACAACTTTCTAACTCTTGTGTTGATTTTGACACAACTTTTCCAGTCTTGTGTTGATTTTGACACAACTGTTTAAGTCTTGTGTTGATTTTGACACAACTTTGTCAAGTCTTGTGTTGATTTTGACACACCTTTTCAAAAGTCTTGTGTTGATTTTGACACAACTTTTCTAGTCTTGTGTTGATTTTGACACAACTTTTTAAGTCTTGTGTTGATTTTGACAGAACTTTCTAAGTCTTGTGTTGATTTTGACAGAACTTTCTAAGTCTTGTGTTGATTTTGACACAACTTTTCCAGTCTTGTGTTGATTTTGACACAACTTTCTAACTCTTGTGTTGATTTTGACACAACTTTTCCAGTCTTGGGTCGATTTTGACACAATATTTTAAGTCTTGTGTTGATTTTGACAGAACTTTCTAAGTCTTGTGTTGATTTTGACACAACTTTTCCAGTCTTGTGTTGATTTTGACACAACTTTTCCAGTCTTGTGTTGATTTTGACAGAACTTTCTAAGTCTTGTGTTGATTTTAACAGAAATTTCTGAGTCTTGTGTTGATTTTGACATAACTTTTCCAGCCTTGTGTTGATTTTGACACAACTTTTCCAGTCTTGTGTTGATTTTGACACAACTTTCTAAGTCTTGTGTTGATTTTGACAGAACTTTCTAAGTCTTGTGTTGATTTTACACAAATTTCTAAGTCTTGTGTTGATTTCGACACAACTTTTTAAGTCTTGTGTTGATTTTGACACAACTTTCTAAGTCTTGTGTTGATTTTGACACAACTTTCTAAGTCTTGTGTTGATTTTGACACAACTTTTTAAGTTTTGTGTTAATTTTGACACAATTTGTCAAGTCTTGTGTTGATTTTGACACAACTTTTCCAGTCTTGTGTTGATTTTGACACAACTTTTCCAGTCTTGTGTTGATTTTGACACAACTTTCTAAGTCTTGTGTTGATTTTGACACAACTTTTCCAGTCTTGTGTTGATTTTGACAGAACTTTCTAAGTCTTGTGTTGATTTTGACAGAACTTTCTAAGTCTTGTGTTGATTTTGACACAACTTTTCCAGTCTTGTGTTGATTTTGACACAACTTTTTAAGTCTTGTGTTGATTTCGACACAACGTTTCCAGTCTTGTGTTGATTTTGACACAACTTTTCCAGTCTTGTGTTGATTTTGACACAACTTTCTAAGTCTTGTGTTGATTTTGACACAACTTTTCCAGTCTTGTGTTGATTTTGACACAACTTTCTAAGTCTTGTGTTGATTTTGACACAACTTTTTAAGTCTTGTGTTGATTTTGACACAACTTTCTAAGTCTTGTGTTGATTTTGACACAACTTTTCCAGTCTTGTGTTGATTTTGACACAACTTTTTAAGTCTTGTGTTGATTTTGACACAACTTTTTAAGTCTTGTGTTGATTTTGACAGAACTTTTTAAGTCTTGTGTTGATTTTGACACAACTTTCTAAGTCTTGTGTTGATTTTGACACAACTTTTCCAGTCTTGTGTTGATTTTGACACAACTTTCTAAGTCTTGTGTTGATTTTGACACAACTTTTTAGGTCTTGTGTTGATTTTGACACAACTTTCTAAGTCTTGTGTTGATTTTGACACAACTTTTCCAGTCTTGTGTTGATTTTGACACAACTTTTTAAGTCTTGTGTTGATTTTGACACAACTTTTTAAGTCTTGTGTTGATTTTGACACAACTTTTTAAGTCTTGTGTTGATTTTGACACAGCTTTCTAAGTCTTGTGTTAATTTTGACACAACTTTTCAAGTCTTGTGTTGACTTTGACACAACTTTTCCAGTCTTGTGTTGATTTTGACACAGCTTTCTAAGTCTTGTGTTAATTTTGACACAACTTTTCAAGTCTTGTGTTGACTTTGACACAACTTTTTAAGTCTTGTGTTGATTTTGACACAACTTTCTAAGTCTTTTGTTGATTTTGACACAACTTTTCCAGTCTTGTGTTGACTTTGACACAACTTTTTAAGTCTTGTGTTGATTTTGACACAACTTTCTAAGTCTTGTGTTGATTTTGACACAACTTTTTAAGTCTTGTGTTGATTTTGACACAACCTTCTAACTCTTGTGTTGATTTTGACACAACTTTTCCAGTCTTGGGTCGATTTTGACACAATTTTTTAAGTCTTGTGTTGATTTTGACAGAATTTTCTAAGTCTTGTGTTGATTTTGACACAACTTTTTAAGTCTTGTGTTGATTTTGACACAACTTTTTAAGTCTTGTGTTGATTTTGACAGAACTTTTCCAGTCTTGTGTTGATTTTGACACAACTTTTCCAGTCTTCTGTTGATTTTGACACAACTTTTCCAGTCTTGTGTTGATTTTGACACAACTTTCTAAGTCTTGTGTTGATTTTGACAGAACTTTCTAAGTCTTGTGTTGATTTTGACACAACTTTTCCAGTCTTGTGTTGATTTTGACACAGCTTTCTAAGTCTTGTGTTAATTTTGACACAACTTTTCAAGTCTTGTGTTGACTTTGACACAACTTTTTAAGTCTTGTGTTGATTTTGACACAACTTTCTAAGTCTTTTGTTGATTTTGACACAACTTTTCCAGTCTTGTGTTGACTTTGACACAACTTTTTAAGTCTTGTGTTGATTTTGACACAACGTTTCAAGTCTTGTGTTGACTTTGACACAACTTTTTAAGTCTTGTGTTGATTTTGACACAACTTTCTAAGTCTTGTGTTGATTTTGACACAACTTTTTAAGTCTTGTGTTGATTTTGACACAACTTTTCAAGTCTTGTGTTGACTTTGACACAACTTTTTAAGTCTTGTGTTGATTTTGACACAACTTTCTAACTCTTGTGTTGATTTTGACACAAGTTTTCCAGTCTTGTGTTGATTTTGACACAACTTTTTAAGTCTTGTGTTGATTTTGACACAAGTTTTCCAGTCTTGTGTTGATTTTGACACAACTTTTTAAGTCTTGTGTTGATTTTGACACAACTCTTTAAGTCTTGTGTTGATTTTGACACAACTTTCTAAGTCTTGTGTTGATTTTGACACAACTTTTCCAGTCTTGTGTTGATTTTGACACAACTTTTTAAGTCTTGTGTTGATTTTGACAGAACTTTCTAAGTCTTGTGTTGATTTTGACACAACTTTCTAAGTCTTGTGTTGATTTTGACACAACCTTCTAAGTCTTGTGTTGATTTTGACACAACTTTTCCAGTCTTGTGTTGATTTTGACACAACTTTCTAAGTCTTGTGTTGATTTTGACACAACTTTTTAAGTCTTGTGTTGATTTTGACACAACTTTTCCAGTCTTGTGTTGATTTTGACAGAACTTTCTAAGTCTTGTGTTGATTTTGACACAACCTTCTAAGTGTTGTGTTGATTTTGACAGAACTTTCTAAGTCTTGTGTTGATTTTGACACAACTTTTCCAGTCTTGTGTTGATTTTGACACAATTTGTCAAGTCTTGTGTTGATTTTGACACACCTTTTCAAAAGTCTTGTGTTGATTTTGACACAACTTTTCTAGTCTTGTGTTGATTTTGACACAACTTTTTAAGTCTTGTGTTGATTTTGACAGAACTTTTTAAGTCTTGTGTTGATTTTGACACAACTTTTAAAGTCTAGTGTTGATTTTGACACAACTTTTTAAGTCTTCTGTTGATTTTGACACAACTTTTCCAGTCTTGTGTTGATTTTGACAGAACTTTCTAAGTCTTGTGTTGATTTTGACACAACTTTTTAAGTCTTGTGTTGATTTTGACACAACTTTCTAAGTCTTGTGTTGATTTTGACACAACTTTTCCAGTCTTGTGTTGATTTTGACACAACTTTCTAAGTCTTGTGTTGATTTTGACACAACTTTTCCAGTCTTGTGTTGTTTTTGACACAACTTTTTAAGTCTTGTGATGATTTTGACACAACTTTTCAAGTCTTTTGTTGATTTTGGTACAATTTGTCAAGTCTTGTGTTGATTTTGACACAACTTTCCAAGTCTTGTGTTGATTTTGACACAGTTTGTCAAGTCTTGTGTTGATTTTGACACAACTTTCTAAGTCTTGTGTTGATTTTGACACAACTTTTCCAGTCTTGTGTTGATTTTGACACAACTTTTTAAGTCTTGTGTTGATTTTGGCACAACTTTTTAAGTCTTGTGTTGATTTTGACACAACTTTCTAAGTCTTGTGTTGATTTCGACACAACTTTTCCAGTCTTGTGTTGATTTTGACACAACTTTTCTAGTCTTGTGTTGATTTTAACACAACTTTCTATGTCTTGTGTTGATTTTGACACAACCTCCTATGTCTTGTGTTGATTTTGACACAACTTTTTAAGTCTTGTGTTGATTTTGACACAACTTTTTAAGTCTTGTGTTGATTTTGACAAAACTTTCTAAGTCTTGTGTTGATTTTGACAGAACTTTCGAAGTCTTGTGTTGATTTTTACACAACTTTACCAGTCTTGTGTTGATTTTGACAAAACTTTCTAAGTCTTCTGTTGATTTTGACACAACTTTTTAAGTCTTGTGTTGATTTTGACACAACGTTCTAAATCTTCTGTTGATTTTGACACAACTTTTCCAGTCTTGTGTTGATTTTGACACAACTTTCTAACTCTTGTGTTGATTTTGACACAACTTTTCCAGTCTTGTGTTGATTTTGACACAACTTTTTAAGTCTTGTGTTGATTTTGACACTATTTGTCAAGTCTTGTGTTGATTTTGACACAACTTTTTAAGTCTTGTGTTGATTTTGACACAACTTTTTAAGTCTTGTGTTGATTTTGACACAACGTTCTAAGTCTTGTGTTGATTTTGACACAACTTTTCCAGTCTTGTGGTGATTTTGACACAACGTTCTAAGTCTTGTGTTGATTTTGACACAACTTTTCCAGTCTTGTGTTGATTTTGACAGAACTTTTTGTCTTGTGTTGATTTTGACACAACTTTCTAAGTCTTGTGTTGATTTTGACACAACTTTTCCAGTCTTGTGTTGATTTTGACACAGCTTTCTAAGTCTTGTGTTAATTTTGACACAATTTGTCAAGTCTTGTGTTGATTTTGACACAACTTTTAAAGTCTAGTGTTGATTTTGACACAACTTTGTAAGTCTTATGTTGATTTTGACACAACTTTTTAAGTTTTGTGTTGATTTTGACAGAACTTTCTAAGTCTTGTGTTGATTTTGACAGAACTTTCTAAGCCTTGTGTTGATTTTGTCACAACATTTCCAGTCTTGTGTTGTTTTCCACCCACCCTCTGCTGCCCCTAAGCCGCGTGCCGTGTTATTGTAGCGTCGAGTGACCGCCCCCTAGTGGCAGCAAGAGCAACACTGCATGTTTACCTGGCCGTGTCACGGTGTCGAGTGGACAAAAGTTGTGTTGACGTTGTGTCCGAGCAGGAAAAGTGATCGTCTTGTTTGTTGTCCTTCCTCTAAAAAGCAGTCGGGGTTCTTCTCGCGGTCCTGAGAGTTATTTTTTTAATATTCTTCTCACTGCGCCGTGTGAGTTTAACACTTGTGTGTGTGTGTGTGTGTGTGTGTGTGTGTGTGTGTGTGTGTGTGTGTGTGTGTGTGTGTGCGCCAGGCGTGACGATGAGCGTGATCCTGGACCTGTCCTACTCAGTGAGCATCTGGATCTCGGCGGCGGTGGCCATCACCTACACGCTGCTGGGCGGTCTGTACTCGGTGGCGTACACTGACATCATCCAGCTGGTGCTCATCTTCCTCAGCCTGGTCAGTCCTCTTCCTCTCACGCCGTCAGCCGTCAGCCGTGAGTTGACGCTTTGAGTCCCGCAGTGGATGTGTGTTCCCTTCGCGCTGATGAGCCCGGCGGTGACGGACATCAGCAAGACGGCCTTCAACTTCACCTTCCAGCCGCCCTGGCTCGGAACCTTGGAGGAGGACCGCGTGTGGCGCTGGATCGACAACTTCTTGATTTTAGTGAGCACGATGACACCATGAATGTCACATGAATAATAGTCATAACATTAGTAATAACTTGATAACAACTTTACTGATATTAGTGAGCACCGTGACACCATGAATGGCACATGAATAATAGTAATAACTTGATAATAACTTTACTGATATTAGCACGATGACAACGTGAAGGTAACATAAATATTAGTAACAACATTAGTAATAACTGGATAATAACTCGATGACATCATAAATATGAATAATGAATATCACCAGTAATAACTGGATAATAACTTGATGACATCATAAATATGAATAATGAATATCACCAGTAATAACTGGATACTAACTTGATGACATCATAAATAAGAATAGTGAATATCACTAGTAATGACTGTATAATAACTCGATTACATCATCAATATGAATAATGAATATTGATAGTAATAACTGGATAATAACCTGATGACATCATAAATATGAATACTGAATATCACTAGTAATAACTGGATAATAACTTGATGACATCATAAATAAGAATAGTGAATATCACTAGTAATGACTATAATAACTCCATTACATCATAAATATGAATAATGAGTATCGCTAGGAATAACTGGATAATAACTTGATGACATCATTAATATGAATAGTGAATATCACTGGTAATGTTTGTATAATAACTCGATTACATCATCAATATGAATAATGAATATCGCTTGTAATAACTGGATAATAACTTGATGACATCATAAATATGAATAATGAATATCACTAGTAATAACTGGATAATAATTGATGACATCATAAATATGAATAATGAATATCACTAGTAATAACTGGATAATAATTGATGACATCATAAATATGAATACTGAATATCACTAGTAATAACTGGATAATAACTTAATGATAACTTGATGACATCATATATATGAATAATGAATATCACTAGTAATAACCGGATAATAACTTAATGATAACTTGATGACATCATAAATATGAATAATGAATATCACTAGTAATAACTGGATAATAATTTGATGACATCATAAATATGAATACTGAATATCACTAGTAATAACTGGATAATAACTTAATGATAACTTGATGACATCATAAATATGAATACTGAATATCACTAGTAATAACTGGATAATAATTGATGACATCATAAATATGAATACTGAATATCACTAGTAATAACTGGATAATAACTTAATGATAACTTGATGACATCATAAATATGAATAATGAATATCACTAGTAATAACTGGATAATAATTGATGACATCATAAATATGAATACTGAATATCACTAGTAATAACTGGATAATAACTTGATGACATCATAAATATGAATACTGAATATCACTAGTAATAACTGGATAATACCTTGATGACATCATAAATATGAATACTGAATATCACTAGTAATAACTGGATAATAACTTAATGATAACTTGATGACATCATTAATATGAATAGTGAATATCACTAGTAATGACTGTATAATAACTCGATTACATCATCAATATGAATAATGAATATCGCTAGTAATAACTGTATAATAACTCGATTACATCATCAATATGAATAATGAATATCGCTAGTAATAACTGGATAATACCTTGATGACATCATAAATATGAATACTGAATATCACTAGTAATAACTGGATAATAACTTAATGATAACTTGATGACATCATGAATATAAATAATGAATATCACTAGTAATAACTGGATAATAATTTGATGACATCATAAATATGAATACTGAATATCACTAGTAATAACTGGATAATAACTTGATGACATCATAAATATGAATACTGAATATCACTAGTAATAACTGGATAATAACTTGATGACATCATAAATATGAATAATGAATATCACTAGTAATAACTGGATAATAATTTGATGACATCATAAATATGAATACTGAATATCACTAGTAATAACTGGATAATAACCTGATGACATCATGAATATGAATTATGAATACCACTAGTAATAACTGGATAATAACGTAATGATAACTTGATGATATCATAAATATGAATAATGAATATCACTAGTAATAACTGGATAATAATTTGATGACATCATAAATATGAATACTGAATATCACTAGTAATAACTGGATAATAACTTAATGATAACTTGATGACATCATAAATATGAATACTGAATATCACTAGTAATAACTGGATAATAATTGATGACATCATAAATATGAATACTGAATATCACTAGTAATAACTGGATAATAACTTAATGATAACTTGATGACATCATAAATATGAATAATGAATATCACTAGTAATAACTGGATAATAATTGATGACATCATAAATATGAATACTGAATATCACTAGTAATAACTGGATAATAACTTGATGACATCATAAATATGAATACTGAATATCACTAGTAATAACTGGATAATACCTTGATGACATCATAAATATGAATACTGAATATCACTAGTAATAACTGGATAATAACTTAATGATAACTTGATGACATCATTAATATGAATAGTGAATATCACTAGTAATGACTGTATAATAACTCGATTACATCATCAATATGAATAATGAATATCGCTAGTAATAACTGTATAATAACTCGATTACATCATCAATATGAATAATGAATATCGCTAGTAATAACTGGATAATACCTTGATGACATCATAAATATGAATACTGAATATCACTAGTAATAACTGGATAATAACTTAATGATAACTTGATGACATCATGAATATAAATAATGAATATCACTAGTAATAACTGGATAATAATTTGATGACATCATAAATATGAATACTGAATATCACTAGTAATAACTGGATAATAACTTGATGACATCATAAATATGAATACTGAATATCACTAGTAATAACTGGATAATAACTTGATGACATCATAAATATGAATAATGAATATCACTAGTAATAACTGGATAATAATTTGATGACATCATAAATATGAATACTGAATATCACTAGTAATAACTGGATAATAACCTGATGACATCATGAATATGAATTATGAATACCACTAGTAATAACTGGATAATAACGTAATGATAACTTGATGATATCATAAATATGAATAATGAATATCACTAGTAATAACTGGATAATAATTTGATGACATCATAAATATGAATACTGAATATCACTAGTAATAACTGGATAATAACTTAATGATAACTTGATGACATCATAAATATGAATACTAAATAGCACTAGTAATAACTGGATAATAACTTGATGACATCATAAATATGAATAATGAATATCACTAGTAATAACTGGATAATACCTTGATGACATCATAAATATGAATACTGAATATCACTAGTAAGAACTGGATAATAACCTGATGACATCATGAATATGAATTATGAATATCACTAGTAATAACCGGATAATAACGTAATGATAACTTGATGATATCATAAATATGAATAATGAATATCACCAGTAATAACTGGATAATAACTGGATTACATCATCAATATGAATAATGAATATCACTAGTAATAACTGGATGACATCATAAATATGAATACTGAATATCACTAGTAATAACTGGATAATAACTTGATGACATCATAAATATGAATACTGAATATCACTAGTAATAACTGGATAATAACTTAATGATAACTTGATGACATCATAAATATGAATAATGAATATCACTAGTAATAACTGGATAATAACTTGATGACATCATAAATATGAATACTGAATATCACTAGTAATAACTGGATGACATCATAAATATGAATAATGAATATCACTAGTAATAACTGGATGACATCATAAGTATGAATAATGAATATCACTAGTAATAACTGGATAATAACTTGATGATAACTTGATGACATCATAAATATGAATAATGAATATCACTAGTAATAACTGGATAAAAACTTGATTACATCATCAATATGAATAATGAATATCACTAGTAATAACTGGATGACATCATAAGTATGAATAATGAATATCACTAGTAATAACTGGATAATAACTTGATGACATCATAAATATGAATACTGAATATCACTAGTAATAACTGGATAATAACTTAATGATAACTTGATGACATCATAAATATGAATAATGAATATCACTAGTAATAACTGGATGACATCATAAGTATGAATAATGAATATCACTAGTAATAACTGGATAATAACTTGATGACATCATAAATATGAATAGTTAATATCACCAGTAATAATAACTTTTGTGCTTGTGCACTTGAGGGTTTGGGCAACTTGGGTCTGCAGAACTTCCACCAGAGGACGCTGTCGGCCGCCTCGTCCTCCACGGCCAAGATCACCTGCTTCGCGGCGGCCATCATCGTCCCCACGCTGGGGATCCCCCCCATCCTGTTGGGGGCAGCGGCGGCTTCCACAGGTGACTTCCCGTCGGGCGCACCTGTCCCGCAGCAACCTCCTGACCAGCACGTCTTCTCCGCAGACTGGAACTTGACGTCGTACGGTTCTCCGTCCCCGTTCGAGCGAGGACAGACGGGTCTGGTGCTGCCCATCGTCCTGCAGCACCTCACCCCGCCCTACATTTCCATCGTGGGCATCGGGGCCGTGGCCGCCGCCGTCATGTCGTCCACCGACTCCGCCTTGCTGTCGGCCGCCTCCATCTTCACCTCCAACATCTACAAGAACATCCTGAGGACGCAGGTGAGGCGGGGGAGGGAGCGGGGCGGGAAAAGGCCGGCCTGACGCGCTTGTGGCCCGCAGGCGTCCCAGCAGGAGGTCCAGTGGGTGATCCGGGTGTCGGTGGTGGTGGTGGGCCTGGCGGGGACGTCCCTCACCTTCCTGGACAACAGCGTCCTGATGATCTGGATGCTGCGCTCGGACCTCACCTACACGCTCATGCTGCCCCAGCTGGTGTGCGTGCTCTTCTTCGCCGTGTCCAACGGCTACGGCGCCGTCCTGGGCTGCGTGACGGGCATGCTGCTGAGGGTGCTCTGCGGCGAGCCACTGCTGGGCATCCCGCCCGTCATCCGCTTCCCGGGCTGCGCCCTGGAAAACGGAGTCTACGTTCAGCTCTGGCCCATCAGAACCATCTGCATGCTCTCGGCGGTGGCGGCCATCCTGTCCTTCTCCTCCCTGGCGTCCGTGCTCTTCCGCCGAGGCGTCATCCCCGAGAAGTGGGACGTGTTCCAGGTGAAAGGTCTGGAGTCGGCAGAGAGGGCGGACGGCGCCAAGTACGAGGTGAAGGACGAGGAGCTGAAAGAACAAAACGACAGCAATGAAGTTTGTGAGCCCATGTTGGAGTCGGCTTTCTGAGCAAAGCTAAGTTGAATGTTTGCTAGTTTAGTCGACTTTCATTTGTACCTTGATGTGCGCTGACGTGCGTACATATAATAATGTATCGGAATAACAGCTCTCTGTTTTAAGAGCTCGACATGTTCTCTGCAATTTTCTGCAGCAATGACACTCGTAGGATTTCTTGTGGACTGCCAGAAGCACGCCGGTGTTCCCCGTTTTCTTTTTAGCGTCCTGAGACCAAGAGAAAGAAGGGCTGACTTTTGGTTGTACTTTTCTTCTCGTACTCTCGTCAGTCTATGCAAAACACGTGTGGAAGATTAAACTTCATTAGCTGCCTGCTGTTGCGTGTCTTTCTAAATATTGTCGCATCGCACTGCCGTCCTGTGCACACACCACCCGCTGCCAGGAACTTTGCTCCCAGCGGACACCAGAACACGATAAGGCGGCTAAATCAGGACTCCACTGGCAAGCAGCCCATATTATTGTTGCTCATACTTCACAGTTTATTATTATGGGCCTGCTGAAATGCAAGCAGCCCATAAACTCTCGCAAATAATAAGCGACGAACCAACCAACAAACCCCTTTATATCTTGTACTGTCGCAAAGGTTTTGATAAGGGCGACAGCGGCACTAATCGCCCCCGGGTTGGGGAGGAGACCCTGCCCCAAGTAGAGGAGTTCAAGTACCTCGGAGTCTTGTTCATGAGTGACGGAAGAGTGGATCGTAAGATCGACAGGCGGATCGATGCGGCGTCTTCAGTAATGCGGACGCTGTATCGATCCGTTGTGGTGAAGAAGGAGCTGAGCCGGAAGGCAGAGCTCTCAATTTACCCTTCCATCTACGTTCCCATCCTCACCTATAGTCATGAGCTTTGGGTTATGACCGACAGGACAAGATCACGGGTACAAGCGGCCAAAATGAGTTTCCTCCGCCGGGTGGTGTGGTTCTCCCTTAGAGATAGACTCTCGCGAATAATAAGCGACGAACCAACCAACCAACCCCTATATATCTTATACCGTCGGAGAGGTCTCGATAAGGGCGACAGCGGCACTTTTAGTGGGGTACGTTTCCTGTTACCATGGCGACGCTGTTCCGAAAACTAATCGCCCCCGGGTTGGGGAGGAGACCCTGCCCCAAGTGGAGAAGTTCAAGTACCTCGGAGTCTTTTGTTCATGAGTGAGGGAGGAGTGGATCGTGAGATCGACAGGCGGATCGATGCGGCGTCTTCAGTAATGCGGACGCTGTATCGATCCGTTGTGGTGAAGAAGGAGCTGAGCCGGAAGGCAGAGCTCTCAATTTACCGTTCCATCTACGTTCCCATCCTCACCTATGGTCATGAGCTTTGGGTTATGACCGAAAGGACAAGATCACGGGTACAAGCGACCAAAATGAGTTTCCTCCGCCGGGTGGTGTGGCTCTCCCTTAGAGATAGACTCTCGCGAATAATAAGCGACGAACCAACCAACCAACCCCTATATATCTTATACCGTCGGAGAGGTCTCGAATAAGGGCGACAGCGGCACTTTTAGTGGGGTACGTTTCCTGTTACCATGGCGACGCTATTCCGAAAACTAATCGCCCCCGGGTTGGGGAGGAGACCCTGCCCCAAGTGGAGAAGTTCAAGTACCTCGGAGTCTTGTTCACGAGTGAGGGAGGAGTGGATCGTGAGATCGACAGGCGGATCGGTGCAACGTCTTCAGTAATGCGGACGCTGTATCGATCCGTTGTGGTGAAGAAGGAGCTGAGCCGGAAGGCAAAGCTCTCAATTTAGCGGTCGATCTACATTCCCATCCTCACCTATGGTCATGAGCTTTGGGTTATGACCGACAGGACAAGATCACGGGTACAAGCGACCAAAATGAGTTTCCTCCGCCGGGCGGTGTGGCTCTCCCTTAGAGATAGACTCTCGCGAATAATAAGCGACGAACCAACCAACGAACCCCTATATATCTTATACCGTCGGAGAGGTCTCGATAAGGGCGACAGCGACACTTTTAGTGGGGTACGTTTCCTGTTACCATGGCGACGCTATTCCGAAAACTAATCGGGGAGGAGACCCTGCCCCAAGTAGAGGAGTTCAAGTACCTCGGAGTCTTGTTCACGAGTGAGGGAAGAGTAGATGGTGAGATCGACAGGCGGATCGGTGCGGCGTCTTCAGTAATGCGGACGCTGTATCGATCCGTTGTGGTGAAGAAGGAGCTGAGCCGGAAGGCAAAGCTCTCAATTTAGTGGTCGATGTACATTCCCATCCTCACCTATGGTCATGAGCTTTGGGTTATGACCGAAAGGACAAGATCACGGGTACAAGCGACCGAAATGAGTTTCCTCCGCCGGGTGGTGTGGCTCTCCCTTAGAGATAGACTCTCGCGAATAATAAGCGACGAACCAACCAACGAACCCCTATATATCTTATACCGTCGGAGAGGTCTCGATAAGGGCGACAGCGACACTTTTAGTGGGGTACGTTCCCTGTTACCATGGCGACGCTATTCCGAAAACGAATCGCCCCCGGGTTGGGGAGGAGACCCTGCCCCAAGTGGAGAAGTTCAAGTACCTCGGAGTCTTGTTCACGAGTGAGGGAGGAGTGGATCGTGAGCTCGACAGGCGGATCGGTGCGGCGTCTTCAGTAATGCGGACACTGTATCGATCCGTTGTGGTGAAGAAGGAGCTGAGCCGGAAGGCAAAATATCTCAATTTAGCGGTCGATCTACATTCCCATCCTCACCTATGGTCATGAGCTTTGGGTTATGACCGAAAGGACAAGATCACGGGTACAAGCGACCAAAATGAGTTTCCTCCGCCGGGTGGTGTGGCTCTCCCTTAGAGATAGACTCTCGCGAATAATAAGCGACGAACCAACCAACGAACCCCTATATATCTTATACCGTCGGAGAGGTCTCGAATAAGGGCGACAGCGGCACTTTTAGTGGGGTACGTTTCCTGTTACCATGGCGACGCTATTCCGAAAACTAATCGTGGATGAGACCCTGCCCCAAGTAGAGGAGTTCAAGTACCTCGGAGTCTTGTTCACGAGTGAGGGAAGAGTGGATGGTGAGATCGACAGGTGGATTGGTGCGGCGTCTTCAGTAATGCGGACGCTGTATCGATCCGTTGTGGTGAAGAAGGAGCTGAGCCGGAAGGCAGAGCTCTCAATTTACCGTTCCATCTACGTTCCCATCCTCACCTATGGTCATGAGCTTTGGGTTATGACCGAAAGGACAAGATCACGGGTACAAGCGACCAAAATGAGTTTCCTCCGCCGATTAGTGTGGCTCTCCCTTAGAGATAGACTCTCGCGAATAATAAGCGACGAACCAACCAACGAACCCCTATATATCTTATACCGTCGGAGAGGTCTCGATAAGGGCGACAGTGGCACTTTTAGTGGGGTACGTTTCCTGTTACCATGGCGACGCTATTCCGAAAACTAATCGTGGAGGAGACCCTACCCCAAGTAGAGGAGTTCAAGTACCTCGGAGTCTTGTTCACGAGTGACGGAAGAGTGGATCGTGAGATCGACAGGCGGATCGGTGCGGCGTCTTCAGTAATGCGGACGCTGTATCGATCCGTTGTGGTGAAGAAGGAGCTGAGCCGGAAGGCAAAGCTCTCAATTTAGCGGTCGATCTACATTTCCATCCTCACCTATGGTCATGAGCTTTGGGTTATGACCGAAAGGACAAGATCACGGGTACAAGCGACCAAAATGAGTTTCCTCCGCCGGGTGGTGTGGCTCTCCCTTAGAGATAGACTCTCGCGAATAATAAGCGACGAACCAACCAACGAACCCCTATATATTTTATGCCGTCGGAGAGGTCTCGATAAGGGTGACAGCGGCACTTTTAGTGGGGTATGTTTCCTGTTACCATGGCGATGCTATTCCGAAAACTAATCGGGGAGGAGACCCTGCCCCAAGTAGAGGAGTTCAAGTACCTCGGAGTCTTGTTCATGAGTGACGGAAGAGTGGATCGTAAGTTCGACAGGCGGATCGGTGCGGCGTCTTCAGTAATGCGGACGCTGTATCGATCTGTTGTGGTGAAGAAGGAGCTGAGCCGGAAGGCAGAGCTCTCAATTTACCGTTCCATCTACGTTCCCATCCTCACCTATGGTCATGAGCTTTGGGTTATGACCGAAAGGACAAGATCACGGGTACAAGCGACCAAAATGAGTTTCCTCCGCCGGGTGGTGTGGCTC
The DNA here is from genome assembly GCF_033978685.3 of Nerophis lumbriciformis. Classification (NCBI taxonomy): domain Eukaryota; kingdom Metazoa; phylum Chordata; class Actinopteri; order Syngnathiformes; family Syngnathidae; genus Nerophis; species Nerophis lumbriciformis. The sequence continues at coordinate 5,450,398 of NC_084549.2, forward strand.
TCCCTTAGAGATAGACTCTCGCGAATAATAAGCGACGAACCAACCAACCAACCCCTATATATCTTATACCGTCGGAGAGGTCTCGATAAGGGCGACAGCGACACTTTTAGTGGGGTACGTTTCCTGTTACCATGGCGACGCTATTCCGAAAACTAATCGCCCCCGAGTTGGGGAGGAGACCCTGCCCCAAGTGGAGAAGTTCAAGTACCTCGGAGTCTTGTTCACGAGTGAGGGAGGAGTGGATCGTGAGATCGACAGGCGGATCGGTGCGGCGTCTTCAGTAATGCGGACGCTGTATCGATCCGTTGTGGTGAAGAAAGAGCTGAGCCGGAAGGCAAAGCTCTCAATTTACCGTTCCATCTACGTTCCCATCCTCACCTATGGTCATGAGCTTTGGGTTATGACCGAAAGGACAAGATCACGGGTACAAGCGGCCAAAATGAGTTTCCTTGGCCGGGTGGTGTGGCTCTCCCTTAGAGATAGACTCTCGCGAATAATAAGCGACGAACCAACCAACGAACCCCTATATATCTTATACCGTCGGAGAGGTCTCGATAAGGGCGACAGCGACACTTTTAGTGGGGTGCGTTTCCTGTTACCATGGCGACGCTATTCCGAAAACGAATCGCCCCCGGGTTGGGGAGGAGACCCTGCCCCAAGTAGAGGAGTTCAAGTACCTCGGAATCTTGGTTCACGAGTGACGGAAGAGTGGATGGTGAGATCGACAGGCGGATCGGTGCGGCGTCTTCAGTAATGCGGACGCTGTATCGATCCGTTGTGGTGAAGAAGGAGCTGAGCCGGAAGGCAAAGCTCTCAATTTACCGGTCGATGTACATTCCCATCCTCACCTATGGTCATGAGCTTTGGGTTATGACCAAAAGGACAAGATCACGGGTACAAGCGACCAAAATGAGTTTCCTCCGCCGGGTGGTGTGGCTCTCCCTTAGAGATAGACTCTCGCGAATAATAAGCGACGAACCAACCAACGAACCCCTATATATCTTATACCGTCGGAGAGGTCTCGATAAGGGCGACAGCGACACTTTTAGTGGGGTACGTTCCCTGTTACCATGGCGACGCTATTCCGAAAACGAATCGCCCCCGGGTTGGGGAGGAGACCCTTCCCCAAGTGGAGAAGTTCAAGTACCTCGGAGTCTTGTTCACGAGTGAGGGAGGAGTGGATCGTGAGATCGACAGGCGGATCGGTGCGGCGTCTTCAATAATGCGGACGCTGTATCGATCCGTTGTGGTGAAGAAGGAGCTGAGCCGGAAGGCAAAGCTCTCAATTTAGCGGTCGATGTACATTCCCATCCTCACCTATGGTCATGAGCTTTGGGTTATGACCGACAGGACAAGATCACGGGTACAAGCGGCCAAAATGAGTTTCCTTCGCCGGGTGGTGTGGCTCTCCCTTAGAGATAGACTCTCGCGAATAATAAGCGACGAACCAACCAACGAACCCCTATATATCTCATACCGTTGGAGAGGTCTCGATAAGGGCGACAGCGACACTTTTAGTGGGGTACGTTTCCTGTTACCATGGCGACGCTATTCCGAAAACTAATCGCCCCCGGGTTGGGGAGGAGACCCTTCCCCAAGTGGAGAAGTTCAAGTACCTCGGAGTCTTGTTCACGAGTGAGGGAGGAGTGGATCGTAATATCGACAGGCGGATCGATGCGGCGTCTTCAGTAATGCGGACGCTGTATCGATCCGTTGTGGTGAAGAAGGAGCTGAGCCGGAAGGCAGAGCTCTCAATTTACCGTTCCATCTACGTTCCCATCCTCACCTATGGTCATGAGCTTTGGGTTATGACCGAAAGGACAAGATCACGGGTACAAGCGGCCGAAATGAGTTTCCTCCGCCGGGTGGTGTGGCTCTCCCTTAGAGATAGACTCTCGCGAATAATAAGCGACGAACCAACCAACGAACCCCTATATATCTTATACCGTCGGAGAGGCCTCGATAAGGGCGACAGCGTCACTTTTAGTTGGGTACGTTTCCTGTTACCATGGCGACGCTATTCCGAAAACTAATCGGGGAGGAGACCCTGCCCCAAGTAGAGGAGTTCAAGTACCTCGGAGTCTTGTTCACGAGTGACGGAAGAGTGGATCGTGAGATCGACAGGCGGATCGGTGCGGCGTCTTCAGTAATGCGGACGCTGTATCGATCCGTTGTGGTGAAGAAGGAGCTGAGCCGGAAGGCAAAGCTCTCAATTTAGCGGTCGATCTACATTCCCATCCTCACCTATGGTCATGAGCTTTGGGTTATGACCGAAAGGACAAGATCACGGGTACAAGCGACCAAAATGAGTTTCCTCCGCCGGGTGGTGTGGCTCTCCCTTAGAGATAGACTCTCGCGAATAATAAGCGACGAACCAACCAACGAACCCCTATATATCTTATACCGTCGGAGAGGTCTCGAATAAGGGCGACAGCGGCACTTTTAGTGGGGTACGTTTCCTGTTACCATGGCGACGCTATTCCGAAAAGTAATCGCCCCCGGGGTTGGGGAGGAGACCCTGCCCCAAGTGGAGAAGTTCAAGTACCTCGGAGTCTTGTTCACGAGTGAGGGAAGAGTAGATCGTGAGATCGACCGGCGGATCGGTGCGGCGTCTTCAGTAATGCGGACGCTGTATCGATCCGTTGTGGTGAAGAAGGAGCTGAGCCGGAAGGCAAAGCTCTCAATTTAGCGGTCGATGTACATTCCCATCCTCAACTATGGTCATGAGCTTTGGGTTATGACCGAAAGGACAAGATCACGGGTACAAGCGACCAAAATGAGTTTCCTCCGCCGGGTGGTGTGGCTCTCCCTTAGAGATAGACTCTCGCGAATAATAAGCGACGAACCAACCAACGAACCCCTATATATCTTATACCGTCGGAGAGGTCTCGATAACGGCGACAGCGTCACTTTTAGTGGGGTACGTTTCCTGTTACCATGGCGACGCTATTCCGAAAACGAATCGCCCCCGGGTTGGGGAGGAGACCTTGCCCCAAGTGGAGAAGTTCAAGTACTTCGGAGTCTTGTTCACGAGTGAGGGAGGAGTGGATCGTGAGATCGACAGGCGGATCGATGCGGCGTCTTCAGTAATGCGGACGCTGTATCGATCCGTTGTGGTGAAGAAGGAGCTGAGCCGGAAGGCAAAGCTCTCAATTTAGCGGTCGATCTACATTCCCATCCTCACCTATGGTCACGAGCTTTGGGTTATGACCGAAAGGACAAGATCACGGGTACAAGCGACCAAAATGATTTTCCTCCGCCGGGTGGTGTGGCTCTCCCTTAGAGATAGACTCTCGCGAATAATAAGCGACGAACCAACCAACGAACCCCTATATATCTTATACCGTCGGAGAGGTCTCGATAAGGGCGACAGCGACACTTTTAGTGGGGTACGTTTCCTGTTACCATGGCGACGCTTTTCCGAAAACGAATCGCCCCCGGGTTGGGGAGGAGACCCTGCCCCAAGTGGAGAAGTTCAAGTACCTCGGAGTCTTGTTCACGAGTGAGGGAGGAGTGGATCGTGAGATCGACAGGCGGATCGGTGCGGCGTCTTCAGTAATGCGGACGCTGTATCGATCCGTTGTGGTGAAGAAGGAGCTGAGCCGGAAGGCAAAGCTCTCAATTTAGCGGTCGATCTACATTCCCATCCTCACCTATGGTCATGAGCTTTGGGTTATGACCGAAAGGACAAGATCACGGGAACAAGCGACCAAAATGAGTTTCCTCCGCCGGGTGGTGTGGCTCTCCCTTAGAGATAGACTCTCGCGAATAATAAGCGAAGAACCAACCAACGAACCCCTATATATCTTATACCGTCGGAGAGGTCTCGAATAAGGGCGACAGCGGCACTTTTAGTGGGGTACGTTTCCTGTTACCATGGCGACGCTATTCCGAAGACTAATCGCCCCCGGGTTGGGGAGGAGACCCTGCCCCAAGTGGAGAAGTTCAAGTACCTCGGAGTCTTGTTCACGAGTGAGGGAGGAGTGGATCGTGAGATCGACAGGCGGATCGGTGCGGCGTCTTCAGTAATGCGGACGCTGTATCGATCCGTTGTGGTGAAGAAGGAGCTGAGCCGGAAGGCAAAGCTCTCAATTTAGCGGTCGATCTACATTCCCATCCTCACCTATGGTCATGAGCTTTGGGTTATGACCGAAAGGACAAGATCACGGGTATAAGCGACCAAAATGAGTTTCCTCCGCCGGGTGGTGTGGCTCTCCCTTAGAGATAGACTCTCGCGAATAATAAGCGACGAACCAACCAACGAACCCCTATATATCTTATACCGTCGGAGAGGTCTCGATAAGGGCGACAGCGGCACTTTTAGTGGGGTACGTTCCCTGTTACCATGGCGACGCTATTCCGAAAACTAATCGCCCCCGGGTTGGGGAGGAGACCCTGCCCCAAGTGGAGAAGTTCAAGTACCTCGGAGTCTTGTTCACGAGTGAGGGAGGAGTGGATCGTAATATCGACAGGCGGATCGATGCGGCGTCTTCAGTAATGCGGACGCTGTATCGATCGGTTGTGGTGAAGAAGGAGCTGAGCCGGAAGGCAGAGCTCTCAATTTACCGTTCCATCTACGTTCCCATCCTCACCTATGGTCATGAGCTTTGGGTTATGACCGAAAGGACAAGATCACGGGTACAAGCGGCCGAAATGAGTTTCCTCCGCCGGGTGGTGTGGCTCTCCCTTAGAGATAGACTCTCGCGAATAATAAGCGACGAACCAACCAACGAACCCCTATATATCTTATACCGTCGGAGAGGTCTCGATAAGGGCGACAGCGGCACTTTTAGTGGGGTACGTTTCCTGTGCACACACACTGTTCCGAAAACTAATCGCCCTCGGGTTGGGGATGAGACCCTGCCCCAAGTAGAGGAGTTCAAGTACCTCGGAGTCTTGTTCATGAGTGACGGAAGAGTGGATCGTGAGATCGACAGGCGGATCGGTGCGGCGTCTTCAGTAATGCAGACGCTGTATCAATCCGTTGTGGTGAAGAAGGAGCTGAGCCGGAAGGCAAAGCTCTCAATTTAGCGGTCGATCTACATTCCCATCCTCACCTATGGTCATGAGCTTTGGGTTATGACCGAAAGGACAAGATCACGGGTACAAGCGGCCAAAATGAGTTTCCTCCGCCGGGTGGTGTGGCTCTCCCTTAGAGATAGACTCTCGCGAATAATAAGCGACGAACCAACCAACGAACCCCTATATATCTTATACCGTCGGAGAGGTCTCGAATAAGGGCGACAGCGGCACTTTTAGTGGGGTACGTTTCCTGTTACCATGGCGACGCTATTCCGAAAACGAATCGCCCCCGGGTTGGGGAGGAGACCCTGCCCCAAGTGGAGAAGTTCAAGTACCTCGGAGTCTTGTTCACGAGTGAGGGAGGAGTGGATCGTGAGATCGACAGGCGGATCGATGCGGCGTCTTCAGTAATGCGGACGCTGTATCGATCCGTTGTGGTGAAGAAGGAGCTGAGCCGGAAGGCAAAGCTCTCAATTTAGCGGTCGATGTACATTCCCATCCTCACCTATGGTCATGAGCTTTGGGTTATGACCGAAAGGACAAGATCACGGGTACAAGCGACCAAAATGAGTTTCCTCCGCCGGGTGGTGTGGCTCTCCCTTAGAGATAGACTCTCGCGAATAATAAGCGACGAACCAACCAACGAACCCCTATATATCTTATACCGTCGGAGAGGTCTCGATAAGGGCGACAGCGGCACTTTTAGTGGGGTACGTTTCCTGTTACCATGGCGACGCTATTCCGAAAACGAATCGCCCCCGGGTTGGGGAGGAGACCCTGCCCCAAGTGGAGAAGTTCAAGTACCTCGGAGTCTTGTTCACGAGTGAGGGAGGAGTGGATCGTGAGATCGACAGGCGGATCGGTGCGGCGTCTTCAGTAATGCGGACGCTGTATCGATCCGTTGTGGTGAAGAAGGAGCTGAGCCGGAAGGCAAAGCTCTCAATTTACCGTTCCATCTACGTTCCCATCCTCACCTATGGTCATGAGCTTTGGGTTGTGACCGAAAGGACAAGATCACGGGTACAAGCGACCAAAATGAGTTTCCTCTGCCGGGTGGTGTGGCTCTCCCTTAGAGATAGACTCTCGCGAATAATAAGCGACGAACCAACCAACGAACCCCTATATATCTTATACCGTCGGAGAGGTCTCGATAAGGGCGACAGCGACACTTTTAGTGGGGTACGTTTCCTGTTACCATGGCGACGCTTTTCCGAAAACGAATCGCCCCCGGGTTGGGGAGGAGACCCTGCCCCAAGTGGAGAAGTTCAAGTACCTCGGAGTCTTGTTCACGAGTGAGGGAGGAGTGGATCGTGAGATCGACAGGCGGATCGGTGCGGCGTCTTCAGTAATGCGGACGCTGTATCGATCCGTTGTGGTGAAGAAGGAGCTGAGCCGGAAGGCAAAGCTCTCAATTTAGCGGTCGATCTACATTCCCATCCTCACCTATGGTCATGAGCTTTGGGTTATGACCGACAGGACAAGATCACGGGTACAAGCGGCCAAAATGAGCTTCCTCCGCCGGGTGGTGTGGCTCTCCCTTAGAGATAGACTCTCGCGAATAATAAGCAACGAACCAACCAACGAACCCCTATATATTTTATACCGTCGGAGAGGTCTTGATAAGGGCGATAGCGACACTTTTAGTGGGGTACGTTTCCTGTTACAATGGCGACGCTATTCCGAAAACGAATCGCCCCCAGGTTGGGGAGGAGACCTTGCCCCAAGTGGAGAAGTTCAAGTACCTCGGAGTCTTGTTCACGAGTGAGGGAGGAGTGGATCGTGAGATCGACAGGCGGATCGGTGCGGCGTCTTCAGTAATGCGGACGCTGTATCGATCCGTTGTGGTGAAGAAGGAGCTGAGCCGGAAGGCAAAGCTCTCAATTTACCGTTCCATCTACGTTCCCATCCTCACCTATGGTCATGAGCTTTGGGTTATGACCGACAGGACAAGATCACGGGTACAAGCGGCCAAAATGAGTTTCCTCCGCCGGGTGGTGTGGCTCTCCCTTAGAGATAGACTCTCGCGAATAATAAGCGACGAACCAACCAACGAACCCCTATATATCTTATACCGTCGGAGAGGTCTCGATAAGGGCGACAGCGACACTTTTAGTGGGGTGCGTTCCCTGTTACCATGGCGACGCTATTCCGAAAACGAATCGCCCCCGGGTTGGGGAGGAGACCCTGCCCCAAGTGGAGAAGTTCAAGTACCTCGGAGTCTTGTTCACGAGTGAGGGAGGAGTGGATCGTGAGATCGACAGGCGGATCGGTGCGGCGTCTTCAGTAATGCGGACGCTGTATCGATCCGTTGTGGTGAAGAAGGAGCTGAGCCGGAAGGCAAAGCTCTCAATTTAGCGGTCGATCTACATTCCCATCCTCACCTATGGTCACGAGCTTTGGGTTATGACCGAAAGGACAAGATCACGGGTACAAGCGACCAAAATGAGTTTCCTCCGCCGGGTGGTGTGGCTCTCCCTTAGAGATAGACTCTCGCGAATAATAAGCGACGAACCCCTTTATATCTTATACCGTCGGAGAGGTCTCGATAAGGGCGACAGCGACACTTTTAGTGGGGTGCGTTTCCTGTTACCATGGCGACACTATTCCGAAGACTAATCGCCCCCGGGTTGGGGAGGAGACCCTGCCCCAAGTGGAGAAGTTCAAGTACCTCGGAGTCTTGTTCACGAGTGAGGGAGGAGTGGATCGTGAGCTCGACAGGCGGATCGGTGCGGCGTCTTCAGTAATGCGGACGCTGTATCGATCCGTTGTGGTGAAGAAGGAGCTGAGCCGGAAGGCAAAGCTCTCAATTTAGCGGTCGATCTACATTCCCATCCTCACCTATGGTCATGAGCTTTGGGTTATGATCGAAAGGACAAGATCACGGGTACAAGCGACCAAAATGAGTTTCCTCCGCCGGGTGGTGTGGCTCTCCCTTAGAGATAGACTCTCGCGAATAATAAGCGACGAACCAACCAACGAACCCCTATATATCTTATACCGTCGGAGAGGTCTCGATAAGGGCGACAGCGTCACTTTTAGTGGGGTACGCTTCCTGTTACCATGGCGACGCTATTCCGAAAACTAATCTCCCCCGGATTGGGGAGGAGACCCTGCCCCAAGTGGAGAAGTTCAAGTACCTCGGAGTCTTGTTCATGAGTGAGGGAGGAGTGGATCGTGAGCTCGACAGGCGGATCGGTGCGGCGTCTTCAGTAATGCGGACGCTGTATCGATCCGTTGTGGTGAAGAAGGAGCTGAGCCGGAAGGCAAAGATCTCAATTTAGCGGTCGATCTACATTTCCATCCTCACCTATGGTCATGAGCTTTGGGTTATGATCGAAAGGACAAGATCATGGGAACAAGCGACCAAAATGAGTTTCCTCCGCCGGGTGGTGTGGCTCTCCCTTAGAGATAGACTCTCGCGAATAATAAGCGACGAACCAACCAACGAACCCCTATATATCTTATACCGTCGGAGAGGTCTCGATAAGGGCGACAGCGTCACTTTTAGTGGGGTACGCTTCCTGTTACCATGGCGACGCTATTCCGAAAACTAATCTCCCCCGGATTGGGGAGGAGACCCTGCCCCAAGTGGAGAAGTTCAAGTACCTCGGAGTCTTGTTCACGAGTGAGGGAGGAGTGGATCGTGAGCTCGACAGGCGGATCGGTGCGGCGTCTTCAGTAATGCGGACGCTGTATCGATCCGTTGTGGTGAAGAAGGAGCTGAGCCGGAAGGCAAAGCTCTCAATTTAGGGATCGATCTACATTCCCATCCTCACCTATGATCATGAGCTTTGGGTTATGACCAAAAGGACAAGATCACGGGTACAAGCGACCAAAATGAGTTTCCTCCGCCGGGTGGTGTGGCTCTCCCTTAGAGATAGACTCTCGCGAATAATAAGCGACGAACCAACCAACGAACCCCTACATATCTTCTACCGTCGGAGAGGTCTAGATAAGGGCGACAGCGGCACTTTTAGTGGGGTACGTTTCCTGTTACCATGGCGACGCTATTCCGAAAACGAATCGCCCCCGGGTTGGGGAGGAGACCCTGCCCCAAGTGGAGAACTTCAAGTACCTCGGAGTCTTGTTCACGAGTGAGGTAGGAGTGGATCGTGAGCTCGACAGGCGGATCGGTGCGGCGTCTTCAGTAATGCGGACGCTGTATCGATCCGTTGTGGTGAAGAAGGAGCTGAGCCGGAAGGCAAAGCTCTCAATTTAGCGGTCGATGTACATTCCCATCCTCACCTACGGTCATGAGCTTTGGGTTATGACCAAAAGGACAAGATCACTGGTACAAGCGACCAAAATGAGTTTCCTCCGCCGGGTGGTGTGGCTCCACCTTAGAGATAGACTCTCGCGAATAATAAGCGATGAACCAACCAACGAACCCCTATATATCTTATACCGTCGGAGAGGTCTCGATAAGGGCGACAGCGACACTTTTAGTGGGGTACGTTTCCTGTTACCATGGCGACGCTATTCCGAAAACTAATCGCCCCCGGGTTGGGGAGGAGACCCTGCCCCAAGTGGAGAAGTTCAAGTACCTCGGAGTCTTGTTCACGAGTGAGGGAGGAGTGGATCGTGAGATCGACAGGCGCATCGGTGCGGCGTCTTCAGTAATGCGGACGCCGTATCGATCCGTTGTGGTGAAGAAGGAGCTGAGCCGGAAGGCAAAGCTCTCAATTTAGCGGTCGATCTACATTCCCATCCTCACCTATGGTCATGAGCTTTGGGTTATGACCGAAAGGACAAGATCACGGGTACAAGCGACCAAAATGAGTTTCCTCCGCCGGGTGGTGTGGCTCTCCCTTAGAGATAGACTCTCGCGAATAATAAGCGACGAACCAACCAACCAACCCCTATATATCTTCTACCGTCGGAGAGGTCTCGATAAGGGCGACAGCGGCACTTTTAGTGGGGTACGTTTCCTGTTACCATGGCGACGCTATTCCGAAAACTAATCGCCCCCGGGTTGGGGAGGAGACCCTGCCCCAAGTGGAGAACTTCAAGTACCTCAGAGTCTTGTTCACGAGTGAGGGAGGAGTGGATCGTGAGCTCGACAGGCGGATCGGTGCGGCGTCTTCAGTAATGCAGACGCTGTATCAATCCGTTGTGGTGAAGAAGGAGCTGAGCCGGAAGGCAAAGCTCTCAATTTAGCGGTCGATCTACATTCCCATCCTCACCTATGGTCATGAGCTTTGGGTTATGACCGAAAGGACAAGATCACGGGTACAAGCGACCAAAATGAGTTTCCTCCGCCGGGTGGTGTGGCTCTCCCTTAGAGATAGACTCTCGCGAATAATAAGCGACAAACCAACCAACGAACCCCTATATATCTTATACCGTCGGAGAGGTCTCGATAAGGGCGACAGCGGCACTTTTAGTGGGGTACGTTTCCTGTTACCATGGCGACGCTGTTCCGAAAACTAATCTCCCCCGGGTTAGGGAGGAGACCCTGCTCCAAGTAGAGGAGTTCAAGTACCTCGGAGTCTTGTTCACGAGTGACGGAAGAGTGGATCGTGAGATCGACAGGCGGATCGGTGCGGCGTCTTCAGTAATGCGGACGCTGTATCGATCCGTTGTGGTGAAGAAGGAGCTGAGCCGGAAGGCAAAGCTCTCAATTTAGGGATCGATCTACATTCCCATCCTCACCTATGGTCATGAGCTTTGGGTTATGACCGAAAGGACAAGATCACGGGTACAAGCGACCAAAATGAGTTTCCTCCGCCGGGTGGTGTGGCTCTCCCTAAGAGATAGACTCTCGCGAATAATAAGCGACGAACCAACCAACGAACCCCTATATATCTTATACCGTCGGAAAGGTCTCGATAAGGGCGACAGCGACACTTTTAGTGGGGTACGTTTCCTGTTACCATGGCGACGCTATTCCGAAAACTAATCGCCCCCGGGTTGGGGAGGAGACCCTGCCCCAAGTGGAGAAGTTCAAGTACCTCGGAGTCTTGTTCACGAGTGAGGGAGGAGTGGATCGTGAGATTGACAGGCGGATCGGTGCAACGTCTTCAGTAATGCGGACGCTGTATCGATCCGTTGTGGTGAAGAAGGAGCTGAGCCGGAAGGCAAAGCTCTCAATTTAGCGGTCGATCTACATTCCCATCCTCACCTATGGTCATGAGCTTTGGGTTATGACCGACAGGACAAGATCACGGGTACAAGCGGCCAAAATGAGTTTCCTCCGCCGGGTGGTGTGGCTCTCCCTTAGAGATAGACTCTCGCGAATAATAAGCGACGAACCAACCAACGAACCCCTATATATCTTATACCGTCGGAGAGGTCTCGATAAGGGCGACAGCGGCACTTTTAGTGGGGTGCGTTTCCTGTTACCATGGCGACGCTATTCCGAAAACTAATCGCCCCCGGGTTGGGGAGGAGACCCTGCCCCAAGTGGAGAAGTTCAAGTACCTCGGAGTCTTGTTCACGAGTGAGGGAGGAGTGGATCGTGAGCTCGACAGGCGGATCGGTGCGGCGTCTTCAGTAATGCGGACGCTGTATCGATCCGTTGTGGTGAAGAAGGAGCTGTGCCGGAAGGCAAAGCTCTCAATTTAGCGGTCGATCTACATTCCCATCCTCACCTATGGTCATGAGCTTTGGGTTATGACCGAAAGGACAAGATCACGGGTACAAGCGACCAAAATGAGTTTCCTCTGCCGGGTGGTGTGGCTCTCCCTTAGAGATAGACTCTCGCGAATAATAAGCGACAAACCAACCAACGAACCCCTATATATCTTATACCGTCGGAGAGGTCTCGATAAGGGCGACAGCGACACTTTTAGTGGGGTACGTTTCCTGTTACCATGGCGACGCTATTCCGAAAACGAATCGCCCCCGGGTTGGGGAGGAGACCCTGCCCCAAGTAGAGGAGTTCAAGTACCTCGGAGTCTTGTTCACGAGTGAGGGAAGAGTGGATCGAAAGATCGACAGGCGGATCGGTGCGGCGTCTTCAGTAATGCGGACGCTGTATCGATCCGTTGTGGTGAAGAAGGAGCTGAGCCAGAAGGCAAAGCTCTCAATTTACCGTTCCATCTACGTTCCCATCCTCACCTATGGTCATGAGCTTTGGGTTATGACCGAAAGGACAAGATCACGGGTACAAGCGGCCAAAATGAGTTTCCTCCGCCGGGTGGTGTGGCTCTCCCTTAGAGATAGACTCTCGCGAATAATAAGCGACGAACCAACCAACGAACCCCTATATATCTTATACCGTCGGAGAGGTCTCGATAAGGGCGACAGCGACACTTTTAGTGGGGTACGTTTCCTGTTACCATGGCGACGCTATTCCGAAAACTAATCGCCCCCGGGTTGGGGAGGAGACCCTGCCCCAAGTGGAGAAGTTCAAGTACCTCGGAGTCTTGTTCATGAGTGACGGAAGAGTAGATCGTAAGATCGACAGGCGGATCGATGCGGCGTATTCGGTAATGCGGACGCTGTATCGATCCGTTGTGGTGAAGAAGGAGCTGAGCCGGAAGGCAAAGCTCTCAATTTAGCGGTCGATCTACATTCCCATCCTCACCTATGGTCATGAGCTTTGGGTTATGACCGAAAGGACAAGATCACGGGTACAAGCGGCCAAAATGAGTTTCCTCCGCCGGGTGGTGTGGCTCTCCCTTAGAGATAGACTCTCGCGAATAATAAGCGACGAACCAACCAACGAACTCCTATATATCTTATACCGTCGGAGAGGTCTCGATAAGGGCGACAGCGACACTTTTAGTGGGGTGCGTTTCCTGTTACCATGGCGACGCTATTCCGAAAACTAATCGGGGAGGAGACCCTGCCCCAAGTAGAGGAGTTCAAGTACCTCGGAGTCTTGTTCACGAGTGAGGGAAGAGTGGATGGTGAGATCGACAGGCGGATCGGTGCGGCGTCTTCAGTAATGCGGACGCTGTATCGATCCGTTGTGGTGAAGAAGGAGCTGAGCCGGAGGGCAAAACTCTCAATTTAGCGGTCGATCTACATTCCCATCCTCACTTATGGTCATGAGCTTTGGGTTATGACCGAAAGGACAAGATCACGGGTACAAGCGACCAAAATGAGTTTCCTCCGCCGGGTGGTGTGGCTCTCCCTTAGAGATAGACTCTCGCGAATAATAAGCGACGAACCAACCAACGAACCCCTATATATCTTATACCGTCGGAGAGGTCTTTGATAAGGGCGACAGCGACACTTTTAGTGGGGTACGTTTCCTGTTACCATGGCGACGCTATTCCGAAAACTAATCGCCCCCGAGTTGGGGAGGAGACCCTGCCCCAAGTGGAGAAGTTCAAGTACCTCGGAGTCTTTTGTTCATGAGTGAGGGAGGAGTGGATCGTGAGCTCGACAGGCGGATCGGTGCGGCGTCTTCAGTAATGCGGACGCTGTATCGATCCGTTGTGGTGAAGAAGGAGCTGAGCCGGAAGGCAGAGCTCTCAATTTACCGTTCCATCTACGTTCCCATCCTCACCTATAGTCATGAGCTTTGGGTTATGACCGACAGGACAAGATCACGGGTACAAGCGGCCAAAATGAGTTTCCTCCGCCGGGTGGTGTGGCTCTCCCTTAGAGATAGACTCTCGCGAATAATAAGCGACGAACCAACCAACGAACCCCTATATATCTTATACCGTCGGAGAGGTCTCGATAAGGGCGACAGCGACACTTTTAGTGGGGTACGTTTCCTGTTACCATGGCGACGCTATTCCGAAAACGAATCGCCCCCGGGTTGGGGAGGAGACCCTGCCCCAAGTGGAGAAGTTCAAGTACCTCGGAGTCTTGTTCACGAGTGAGGGAGGAGTGGATCGTGAGATCGACAGGCGGATCGGTGCGGCGTCTTCAGTAATGCGGACGCTGTATCGATCCGTTGTGGTCAAGAAGGAGCTGAGCTGGAAGGCAAAGCTCTCAATTTAGCGGTCGATCTACATTCCCATCCTCACCTATGGTCATGAGCTTTGGGTTATGACCGAAAGGACAAGATCACGGGTACAAGCGACCAAAATGAGTTTCCTCCGCCGGGTGGTGTGGCTCTCCCTTAGAGATAGACTCTCGCGAATAATAAGCGACGAACCAACCAACGAACCCCTATGTATCTTATACCGTCGGAGAGGTCTCGATAAGGGCGACAGCGACACTTTTAGTGGGGTACGTTTCCTGTTACCATGGCGACGCTATTCCGAAAACGAATCGCCCCCGGGTTGGGGAGGAGACCCTGCCCCAAGTGGAGAAGTTCAAGTACCTCGGAGTCTTGTTCACGAGTGAGGGAGGAGTGGATCGTGAGCTCGACAGGCGGATCGGTGCGGCGTCTTCAGTAATGCGGACGCTGTATCGATCTGTTGTGGTGAAGAAGGAGCTGAGCCGGAAGGCAAAGCTCTCAATTTAGCGGTCAATCTACATTCCCATCCTCACCTATGGTCATGAGCTTTGGGTTATGACCGAAAGGACAAGATCACGGGTACAAGCGGCCAAAATGAGTTTCCTCCGCCGGGTGGTGTGGCTCTCCCTTAGAGATAGACTCTCGCGAATAATAAGCAACGAACCAACCAACGAACCCCTATATATCTTATGCCGTCGGAGAGGTCTCGATAAGGGCG
>NC_084549.2:5472500-5480000 GCF_033978685.3 Nerophis lumbriciformis
AGTGGTAATGGGTTTGATTCCCAGCCAGATCGTTAGGTAAATAAAAAATCTCCCAAGTTTTGTTTCACCTCCATCGTATTTTACTGAGTCGGGTCCTCGGTTACATTCATCGTTAAGGCCTGGAATCTTCCCTCAAAAAGACCAAGGATAGATCGGTGGTTCACACTCGGCCACCAACAAGGGGTACTGGGTTTGAATCCTGGTCTGGTACCTAGGTAACTTACAGAGCTCCAATGTTTTGTTTCACCTTTATCATAGTTTAGCTGAGACACGGCTCCTCAATTATATTTGAGGTCATTGGGGCCCGGAATCTTCTCTTAAGAGCTACTGTGTTTCACCTCTATCATAGTTCACTGATTGCATTTGTATGTGAGCAAAAATGCAGTTTCAACAACACCCAGGATAGGTTTGGACTGCTGCCCCTCACTCACTTGTACTGGGTTCAAATCCATAACTTGGAAGGTCTAATTTTTTGTTTCACCTCTATCATACTTTAATGATTGCATTTCAATATGAGCGAAAATCATGTCTTGATGGGACCCAGTTGTACTGTTTGTACATCATTATTTATACATCACTATTTATATGTCACTATTTATACATCACTATTTATACATCATTATTAATACATCACTATTTGTACATAACTATTTATACATCACTATTTATACATCATTATTTATACTTAATTATTTATGTCACTATACGTCACTATTTAAACATCACTATTTATACATAACTATTTATACATCATTCTTTATACATCATTATTTATTTTACTATACATAACTAATTATACACCATTATTTATACATCCTTATTTACAACCACTATTTATACATCATCTTTTATACATCACTATCTATACATCAATATTTATATATCATTATTTATATATTACAATATATATGTACGTCAATTTTTTTACATCATTATTTATACATCACTATACATTACTATTTATGTCACTAAACATCAGTATTTATACATCACTATTTCTACATAACTATTTAAACATCAGTATTTATACATCACTATTTCTACATAACTATTTAAACATCACTATTTCTACATAATTGTTTATACATCATTATTTATACAACATTATTTTTACATCATTATTTATGTCACTATAAATCATTATTTATACCTCACTATTTATAGGACACTATTTATAGATCATTATTTAGACGTCACTATGTGTACATCCTTATTTATACATCACTATGTATACGTTACTATTTATACATCGTTATTTATACATCACCATTTATACATAATTATTTATATGATTCGATTTATACGTCACTATTTATACATCATTATTTATAGGACACTATTCATACATCATTATTTATACATCACTATTTGTATGTCACTATTTATACATCACTATTTATATCACTATGCATCACTATTTATACATCATTATTTATAGGACACTATTTATACATCATTATTTACACAACATTATTTCTACATAATTGTTTATACAACATTATTTTTACATCATTATTTATGTCACTATACATCACTATGTATACGTCACTATTTATACATCGTTATTTATACATCACCATTTATACATAATTATTTATATGATTCGATTTATACGTAACTATTTATGCATCATTATTTATAGGACACTATTCATACATCATTATTTATACATCACTATTTGTATGTCACTATTTATACATCACTATTTATGTCACTATACATCACTATTTATGTCACTATACATCACTATTTATACATCATTATTTATAGGACACTATTTATACATCATTATTTACACATCATTATTTCTACATAATTGTTTATACAACATTATTTTTACATCATTATTTATGTCACTATACATCACTATTTATACGTCACTATTTATACATCACTGTTTATACGACACTATTTATAGATCATTATTTAGACGTCACTATTTATACATTATTATTTATACATCACTATGTATACGTCACTATTTATACATCATTATTTATATATCACCATTTATACATCATTATTTATATGTTTCTATTTATACGTCGCTATTTATACGTCACTATTTATACATCATTATTTATACATTATTATTTATATGTTTCTATTTATACGTCGCTATTTATACATCACTATTTATATGTCATTATTTATACATCACTATTTATGTCACTATACATCACTATTTATACATCATTATTTATAGGACACTATTTATACATCATTATTTACACATCATTATTTCTACATAATTGTTTATACATCATTATTTATACAACATTATTTTTACGTCATTATTTATACAACATTATTTTTTCATCATTATTTATACGTCACTATTTATAGGACACTATTTATACATCACTATTTATACGACACTATTTATAGATCATTATTTAGACGTCACTATTTATACATCATTATTTATACATCACTATGTATATGTCACTATTTATACATCATTATTTATACATCACCATTTATACATCATTATTTATATGTTTCTATTTATACGTCGCTATTTATACGTCACTATTTATACATCATTATTTATACATTATTATTTATATGTTTCTATTTATACGTCGCTATTTATACATCACTATTTATATGTCACTATTTATACATCACTATTTATGTCACTATACATCACTATTTATACATCATTATTTATACATCATTATTTATAGGACACTATACATCATTATTTACACATCATTATTTCTACATAATTGTTTATACATCATTATTTATACAACATAATTTTTACACCATTATTTATGTCACTATACATCATTATTTATACATCACTATTTATAGGACACTATTTATACATCACTATTTATACGACACTATTTATAGACCATTATTTAGACATCACTATGTGTGTGTACATCATTATACATCATTATTTATACAACATTATTTTTACATCATTATTTATGTCACTATACATCATTATTTATACGTCACTATTTATAGGACACTATTTATACATCACTATTTATACGACACTATTTATAGATCATTATTTAGACGTCACTATTTATACATCATTATACATCATTATTTATACATCACTATGTATACGTCACTATTTATACATCATTATTTATACATCACTATTTATACATCATTAATTATACATCACTACTTATATGTCACTATTTATACATCACTATTTATGTCACTATACATCACTATTCATACATCATTATTTATACATCATTATTTATAGGACACTATTTATACATCATTATTTATACATCACTATTTATATGTCACTATTTATACATCACTATTTATGTCACTATACATCACTATTTATACATCATTATTTATAGGACACTATTTATACATCATTATTTACACATCATTATTTCTACATGATTGTTTATACATCATTATTTATGTCACTATACATCATTATTTATACGTCACTATTTATAGGACACTATACATCACTATTTATACGACACTATTTATAGATCATTATTTAGACGTCACTATTTATACGTCACTGTTTACACATCGTTATTTATACATCACCATTTATACATCATTATTTATGTTTCTATTTATACGTCACTATTTATATGTCACTATTTATACATCATTATTTATTCATCATTATTTGTAGGACACTATTTATACATCATTATTTACACATAATTGTTTATACATCATTATTTCTACAACATTATTTTTACATCATTATTTATGTCACTATACATCATTATTTATATGTCACTATTTATAGGACACTATTTATACATCACTATATATACGACACTATTTATAGATCATTATTTAGACGTCACTATTTATACATCATTATTTATACATCACTATGTATACGTCACTATTTATACATCATTATTTATACATCATTATTTGAAGGACACTATTTATACATCATTATTTATACATCACTATTTATATGTCACTATTTATACATCACTATTTATGTCACTATACATCACTATTTATACATCATTATTTATAGGACACTATTTATACATCATTATTTATACATCACTATTTATATGTCACTATTTATACATCACTATTTATGTCACTATACATCACTATTTATACATCATTATTTATACATCATTATTTATAGGACACTATTTATACATCATTATTTACACATCATTATTTCTACATGATTGTTTATACATCATTATTTATACATTATTTTTACATCATTATTTATGTCACTATACATCATTATTTATACGTCACTATTTATAGGACACTATTTATACATCACTATTTATACGACACTATTTATAGATCATTATTTAGACGTCACTATGTGTACATCCTTATTTATACATCACTATTTATACATCATTATTTATAGGACACTATTTATACATCATTATTTATACATCACTATTTATATGTCACTATTTATACATCACTATTTATGTCACTATGCATCACTATTTATACATCATTATTTATACATCATTATTTATAGGACACTATTTATACATCATTATTTATACATCATTATTTATAGGACACTATTTATACATCATTATTTACACATCATTATGTCTACATAATTGTTTATACATCATTATTTATACATCACTATTTATACATCATTATTTATACATCATTATTTATAGGACACTATTTATACATCATTATTTACACATCATTATTTCTACATGATTGTTTATACATCATTATTTATACATTATTTTTACATCATTATTTATGTCACTATACATCATTATTTATACGTCACTATTTATAGGACACTATTTATACATCACTATTTATACGACACTATTTATAGATCATTATTTAGACGTCACTATGTGTACATCCTTATTTATACATCACTATTTATACATCATTATTTATAGGACACTATTTATACATCATTATTTATACATCACTATTTATATGTCACTATTTATACATCACTATTTATGTCACTATACATCACTATTTATACATCATTATTTATACATCATTATTTATAGGACACTATTTATACATCATTATTTATAGGACACTATTTATACATCATTATTTACACATCATTATGTCTACATAATTGTTTATACATCATTATTTATACATCACTATTTATACATCATTATTTATACATCATTATTCATAGGACACTATTTATACATTATACGACACTATTTATAGATCATTATTTAGACGTCACAATTGATACATCATTATACATCATTATTTATACGATGATGTCACTCTTACATAAATTCATGACAGGTTTTCAATGCTGACATAAATAAATAAATCATTTGTAAATAAAAAAAGATATGTTGTGATCACACTCAGATACTTTTAACCTGAATGAGGAAGAAAATACTCGCCACTCGTCTGGTTTCTACTTGATATTCATCCAGTGCACTTAGGACTAAGCCCAGTACACATACCTGGTGTTTGTATGTGTACTAAGCAAAGCCTAGCAGCAACCTCACATCTCACATCAGCTCGCTGAACTGAACTTCATCAGGAAATCTGGTTAGGACTTATGCATTTTTATTGTTTTACAAAAGAAATTGGTACAAGAGCTCAAATAATGACATTGTGTGTGTGTGTGTGTGTGTGTGTGTGTGTGTGTGTGTGTGTGTGTGTGTGTGTGTGTGTGTGTGTGTGTGTGTGTGTGTGTGTGTGTGTGTGTGTGTGTGTGTGTGTGTGTGTGTCAGCAAGGCCACATGCATGCAAAAGTCCTCGGATGTCTTTCTGATGGGGGCGGGGCCAAGTTGCAGTGACGTCATGGCAGAGTGACCAATGAGCTGAGAGCTGCGAAGAAGAATTGAAGGTGTTGTCTTCTCTGCCATGGAGCACACCACACCTGCAAGATGAGATTGTTTACTTCATTTCATGAACATTGATGATGATTTATATTGATGATGATTTATATTTGTGATTATTTATATTGATAATAATAATAATGATATATTTTATCTGTTAAAAGCACTTCACATTGAGCAAACAACCTCAAAGTGCTACAGTGTATTAAAAAAAGAAAAAAAAGAAAATACAAATAAATACAAATAAAAACTAGAACAGCCTAATAGCTAGGACTAGTATGCATATATCTAAAAAGAAGGGTTTTTAAAGCCTTTTTTAAAAGCATCCACAGTCTGTGGTGCCCTCAGGTGGTCGGGGAGAGCGTTGCTCGTTGATAACGATTTATATTGATGATGATTTATGTGTATCATTATATTCATGATGGTTTATATTGATGATTCATGTTTATGATGATTTATATATTTAAGATGATTGATATTTGATGATTTATATTGATGATGATTTTTATTTGTGATTATTTATATTGATAATAATAATAATAATATATTTTATTTGTAAAAAGCACTTTGCATTGAGCAAACAACCTCAAAGTGATACAGTGTATTAAAAAAATAAAAAATAAATATATTTATGATGATTTATATTCATGATGATTTATATTTACGATGATTTATATTTAATATGATTTGTATTTAGGATTTATATTGACGATGATTTATATTTATCATTACATTCATGATGATTTATGTTGATGATTTATGTTTATGATGATTTATATTTAAGATGATTTATTTTTTATGATTTATATTGATTATGATTTATATGTATCATTATAATCATGATGATTTATATTGATGATTAATGTTTATGATGATTAACATTTAAGATGATTGATATTTGATGATTTATATTGATGATTATTTATATTTATGATGATTTATATGTATGATTATTTATATTGATGATGATTTATATTTATGATGATGTATATTGATGAGTTGTATTTATGATGATTTATACTTGAGATTATTTATATTGATGATTTATATTCAGTATGATTTATATTTAAGATGATTCATATTTATGATTATTTATATTTAAGATGATTTATATTGATGATGTATTTATGTTTGTGATGATTTATATTTATGATGATTTATCTTTATGATGAGTTATATTTATGATGATTTATATTTATGATTATTTATATTGATGATGATTTATATTTATGATTATATTTATGATGATGTATATTGATGAGTTGTATTTATGATGATTTATACTTGAGATTATTTATATTGACGATTTATATTCAGTATGATTTATATTTAAGATGATTCATATTTATGATTATTTATATTTAAGATGATTTATATTGATGATGTATTTATGTTTGTGATGATTTATATTTATGATGATTTATCTTTATGATGAGTTATATTTATGATGATTTATATTTATGATTATTTATATTGATGATGATTTATATTTATGATTATATTTAGGATGATATATATTGATGAGTTGTATTTATGATGATTTATATTTGTGATTATTTATATTGACGATTTATATTCAGTATGATTTATATTTAAGATGATTCATATTTATGATTATTTATATTTAAGATGATTTATATTTATGATGATTTATGTTTGTGATGATTTATATTTATGATGATTTATC
>NC_084549.2:5485000-5487500 GCF_033978685.3 Nerophis lumbriciformis
ACATACATATACATATACACATACACATACATATACATATACACATACACATACACATTATTATACATAAACACATACATATACATATGCATATACATATACATATACATATACACATACATATGCACATACACATATACATATACACATACACATACACATACACATACATATACATATATATATACAGTTATATTTGTGTGAGGTGGTAGTTTTAGTACCGGTGTTCACGCCAGTCACCACGCCCTCCATGGTCTTGTTTCCTGCGAATGAAACAAGCACTTACTCAAATGGATTCTTCTAGAAAGGTATGAATTATTCATGTGAGCGTGGCTGGCCGGTCGCTCAATGGCGCCTCTGCTGGTCGCGGCCCAGCACTGCAGACATCAGGCTGCTGTCTGTGGCGGTCCAGCGGGTGGCGCCACCACACCCAGTCTTCCTGCAGACCAGCAGCCTGACGAGCCACTTATTGATCCAACATAAATATACATATATATACATACATATCTATATATATAATTAAGTATGATTTATAATGCATCCTTCCCCGTAGACCCGCCTTGAAGAGGCCACGCCCATAATGACTTTTCTGTCTTCCTCCATTTTTATCACGAGTGCCTCATCTCATGCACATTCTTTCCCCAACTTTCATCACATGATTTTTCAATATTTCTAGCAAATGTTTTTCGTTTATCATCATCATCACCATCACCGTCCTCACCCTCATCATTTCTGCCAACTCACAGTTGACATCAACTTCCTGTTTCCTGCAAGCACCTTCTCCTGATGACATCATCCCACAAAGTATCCTCTCACTCACATGATGATGATGATTATTGTTATGATTATTATGATCGTTATTATGATTTATATGACATCCTCTCACCCACAAACATGACACCCTCCTTGGTCTTGACGGCCGCCTCCTCCACGCCAGCTTTGGTCTTCTCTGCCGCCGCCACCACGCCACCCTTGGCCATGGAGAAACCTTTCTTCAGGGCGTCCATGATGGTAACTGATACTACTACTTCTAGTACTACTACTACTACTACTAGTACTACTACTACTACTACTTGTGCTGTTGCTGCTGCAGATGATGATGATGCTTCCACTGTCTGTCCTCGACTGAGCTGCACTTCCTGCTCATGGAGGGGCGAGAGAGACAGAAATAGGGGGCAGAGAGAGAGAGAGAGAGAGAGAGAGAGAGAGAGAGAGAGAGAGAGAGAGAGAGAGAAAACAAATATATTTCCATTCCTGTTTCTATAATCATAATCAATCAGAATCTATATCACATGACTTTGAGTTCAAAGTCAAGTTTTGATAAAGCAATGACAAGCGTGACCACGCCCCTTTTAGGGCGTCGGCCTTGTGTTTTACTTTTCCCAAAACACGACAATATTTATGTCAACTATTTGTCAATCATATCTGTTATTTCCTGATACACAACAATATTTATGTCAACTATTTGTCAATCATATCTGTTATTTCTTGATACACAACAATATTTATGTCAACAATTTGTCACTCATATCTGTTATTTCCTGATACACAACAATATTTATGTCAACAATATGTCAATCATATCTGTTATTTCCTGATACACAACAATATTTATGTCAACTATTTGTCGCTCATATCTGTTATTTCCTGATATACAACAATATTTATGTCAACTATTTGTCAATCAAATCTGTTATTTCCTGATACACAACAATATTTATGTCAACAATTTGTCAATCATATCTGTTATTTCCTGATACACAACAATATTTATGTCAACAATTTGTCGCTCATATCTGTTATTTCCTGATACACAACAATATTTATGTCAACAATTTGTCAATCATATCTGTTATTTCCTGATACACAACAATATTTATGTCAACTATTTGTCAATCATATCTGTTATTTCCTGATACACAACAATATTTATGTCAACAATTTGTCAATCATATCTGTTATTTCCTGATACACAACAACATTTATGTCAACAATTTGTCAATCATATCTGTTATTTCCTGATACACAACAATATTTATGTCAACAATTTGTCACTCATATCTGTTATTTCCTGATACACAATAATATTTATGTCAACAATTTGTCAATCATATCTGTTATTTCCTGATACACAACAATATTTATGTCAACTATTTGTCAATCATATCTGTTATTTCCTGATACACAACAATAGTTATGTCAACAATTTGTCAATCATATCTGTTATTTCCTGATACACAACAATATTTATGTCAACAATTTGACACTCATATCTGTTATTTCTTGATACACAACAATATTTATGTCAACAATTTGTCAATCATATCTGTTATTTCCTGATACACAACCATATTTATGTCAACATTTTGTCACTCATATCTGTTATTTCTTGATACACAACAATATTTATGTCAACAATTTGTCAATCATATCTGTTATTTCCTGATACACAACAATATTTATGTCAACAATTTGTCACTCAAATCTGTTATTTCCTGAT
>NC_084549.2:5492500-5500000 GCF_033978685.3 Nerophis lumbriciformis
CAACAATATTTATGTCAACAATTTGTCACTCATATCTGTTATTTCCTGATACACAACAATATTTATGTCAACAATTTGTCAATCAAATCTGTTATTTCCTGATACACAACAATATTTATGTCAACAATTTGTCACTCATATCTGTTATTTCCTGATACACAACAATATTTATGTCAACAATTTGTCAATCAAATCTGTTATTTCCTGATACACAACAATATTTATGTCAACAATTTGTCACTCATATCTGTTATTTCCTGATACACAACAATATTTATGTCAACAATTTGTCGCTCATATCTGTTATTTCCTGATACACAACAATATTTATGTCAACAATTTGTCAATCATATCTGTTATTTCTTGATACACAACAATATTTATGTCAACAATTTGTCAATCATATCTGTTATTTCCTGATACACAACAATATTTATGTCAACAATTTGTCACTCATATCTGTTATTTCCTGATACACAACAATATTTATGTCAACAATTTGTCGCTCATATCTGTTATTTCCTGATACACAACAATATTTATGTCAACAATTTGTCAATCATATCTGTTATTTCTTGATACACAACAATATTTATGTCAACAATTTGTCAATCATATCTGTTATTTCCTGATACACAACAATATTTATGTCAACAATTTGTCAATCATATCTGTTATTTCCTTATACACAACAATATTTATGTCAACAATTTGTCAATCATATCTGTTATTTCTTGATACACAACAATATTTATGTCAACAATTTGTCAATCATATCTGTTATTTCCTGATACACAACAATATTTATGTCAACAATTTGTCAATCATATCTGTTATTTCCTGATACACAACAATATTTATGTCATTAATTTGTCAATCATATCTGTTATTTCCTTATACACAACAATATTTATGTCAACAATTTGTCAATCATATCTGTTATTTCTTGATACACAACAATATTTATGTCAACAATTTGTCAATCATATCTGTTATTTCCTGATACACAACAATATTTATGTCAACAATTTGTCAATCATATCTGTTATTTCCTGATACACAACAATATTTATGTCAACAATTTGTCACTCATATCTGTTATTTCCTGATACACAACAATATTTATGTCAACAATTTGTCAATCATATCTGTTATTTCCTGATACACAACAATATTTATGTCAACAATTTGTCAATCATATCTGTTATTTCCTGATACACAACAATATTTATGTCAACTATTTGTCAATCATATCTGTTATTTCCTGATACACAACAATATTTATGTCAACTATTTGTCAATCGTATCTGTTATTTCCTGATACACAACAATATTTACGTCAACAATTTGTCAATCATATCTGTTATTTCCTGATACACAACAATATTTACGTCAACAATTTGTCAATCATATCTGTTATTTCCTGATACACAACAATTTGTATGTCAACAATTTGTCACTCAAATCTGTTATTTCCTGATACACAACAATATTTATGTCAACAATTTGTCAATCATATCTGTTATTTCCTGATTCACAACAATATTTATGTCAACAATTTGTCACTCATATCTGTTATTTCCTGATACACAACAATATTTATGTCAACAATTTGTCACTCATATCTGTTATTTCTTGATACACAACAATATTTATGTCAACTATTCGTCAATCATATCTGTTATTTCCCGATACACAACAATATTTATGTCATATCTGTTATTTCCTGATACACAACAATATTTATGTCAACAATTTGTCAATCATATCTGTTATTTCCTGATACACAACAATATTTATGTAAACTATTTGTCAATCAAATCTGTTATTTCCTGATACACAACAATATTTATGTCAACAATTTGTCAATCATATCTGTTATTTCCTGATACACAACAATATTTATGTAAACTATTTGTCAATCAAATCTGTTATTTCCTGATACACAACAATATTTATGTCACCAATTTGTCAATCATATCTGTTATTTCCTGATACACAACAATATTTATGTCACCAATCGAATAATCATATATGTTATTTCCTGATACACAACAATATTTATGTCAACAATTTGTCAATCATATCTGTTATTTCCTGATACACAACAATATTTATGTCAACAATTTTTCAATCATATCTGTTATTTCCTGATACACAACAATATTTATGTCAACAATTTGTCACTCATATCTGTTATTTCCTGATACACAACAATATTTATGTGAACTATTTGTCAATCATATCTGTTATTTCCTGATACACAACAATATTTATGTAAACTATTTGTCAATCATATCTGTTATTTCCTGATACACAACAATATTTATGTCAACAATTTGTCAATCATATCTGTTATTTCCTGATACACAACAATATTTATGTCAACAATTTTTCAATCATATCTGTTATTTCCTGATACACAACAATATTTATGTCAACAATTTGTCAATCATGTCTGTTATTTCCTGATACACAACAATATTTATGTCAACAATTTGTCAATCATATCTGTTATTTCCTGATACACAACAATATTTATGTCAACAATTTGTCAATCAAATCTGTTATTTCCTGATACACAACAATATTTATGTCATATCTGTTATTTCCTGATACACAACAATATTTATGTCAACAATTTGTCAATAATATATGTTATTTCCTGATACGCAACAATATTTATGTCAACAATTTGTCACTCATATTTGTTATTTCTTGATACACAACAATATTTATGTCAACAATTTGTCAATCATATCTGTTATTTCCTGATACACAACAATATTTATGTCAACAATTTGTCAATCAAATCTGTTATTTCCTGATACACAACAATATTTATGTCATATCTGTTATTTCCTGATACACAACAATATTTATGTCAACTATTTGTCAATCATATCTGTTATTTCTTGATACACAACAATATTTATGTCAACAATTTGTCAATCATATCTGTTATTTCCTGATACACAACAATATTTATGTCAACAATTTGTCACTCATATCTGTTATTTCCTGATACACAACAATATTTATGTCAACAATTTGTCAATCAAATCTGTTATTTCCTGATACACAACAATATTTATGTCAACAATTTGTCACTCATATCTGTTATTTCCTGATACACAACAATATTTATGTCAACAATTTGTCAATCAAATCTGTTATTTCCTGATACACAACAATATTTATGTCAACAATTTGTCACTCATATCTGTTATTTCCTGATACACAACAATATTTATGTCAACAATTTGTCGCTCATATCTGTTATTTCCTGATACACAACAATATTTATGTCAACAATTTGTCAATCATATCTGTTATTTCTTGATACACAACAATATTTATGTCAACAATTTGTCAATCATATCTGTTATTTCCTGATACACAACAATATTTATGTCAACAATTTGTCACTCATATCTGTTATTTCCTGATACACAACAATATTTATGTCAACAATTTGTCGCTCATATCTGTTATTTCCTGATACACAACAATATTTATGTCAACAATTTGTCAATCATATCTGTTATTTCTTGATACACAACAATATTTATGTCAACAATTTGTCAATCATATCTGTTATTTCCTGATACACAACAATATTTATGTCAACAATTTGTCAATCATATCTGTTATTTCCTTATACACAACAATATTTATGTCAACAATTTGTCAATCATATCTGTTATTTCTTGATACACAACAATATTTATGTCAACAATTTGTCAATCATATCTGTTATTTCCTGATACACAACAATATTTATGTCAACAATTTGTCAATCATATCTGTTATTTCCTGATACACAACAATATTTATGTCATTAATTTGTCAATCATATCTGTTATTTCCTTATACACAACAATATTTATGTCAACAATTTGTCAATCATATCTGTTATTTCTTGATACACAACAATATTTATGTCAACAATTTGTCAATCATATCTGTTATTTCCTGATACACAACAATATTTATGTCAACAATTTGTCAATCATATCTGTTATTTCCTGATACACAACAATATTTATGTCAACAATTTGTCACTCATATCTGTTATTTCCTGATACACAACAATATTTATGTCAACAATTTGTCAATCATATCTGTTATTTCCTGATACACAACAATATTTATGTCAACAATTTGTCAATCATATCTGTTATTTCCTGATACACAACAATATTTATGTCAACTATTTGTCAATCATATCTGTTATTTCCTGATACACAACAATATTTATGTCAACTATTTGTCAATCGTATCTGTTATTTCCTGATACACAACAATATTTACGTCAACAATTTGTCAATCATATCTGTTATTTCCTGATACACAACAATATTTACGTCAACAATTTGTCAATCATATCTGTTATTTCCTGATACACAACAATTTGTATGTCAACAATTTGTCACTCAAATCTGTTATTTCCTGATACACAACAATATTTATGTCAACAATTTGTCAATCATATCTGTTATTTCCTGATACACAACAATATGTATGTCATATCTGTTATTTCCTGATACACAACAATATTTATGTCAACAATGTGTCAATCATATCTGTTATTTCCTGATACACAACAATATTTACGTCAACAATTTGTCAATCATATCTGTTATTTCCTGATACACAACAATATGTATGTCATATCTGTTATTTCCTGATACACAACAATATTTATGTCAACAATTTGTCACTCATATCTGTTATTTCCTGATACACAACAATATTTATGTCAACAATTTGTCAATCATATCTGTTATTTCCTGATACACAACAATATTTATGTCAACAATTTGTCAATCATATCTGTTATTTCCTGATACACAACAATTTTTATGTCAACAATTTGTCAATCATATCTGTTATTTCCTAATACACAACAATATTTATGTCAACAATTTGTCACTCATATCTGTTATTTCCTGATACACAACAATATTTATGTCAACAATTTGTCAATCATATCTGTTATTTCCTGATACACAACAATATTTATGTCAACAATTTGTCACTCAAATCTGTTATTTCCTGATACACAACAATATTTATGTCAACAATTTGTCAATCATATCTGTTATTTCCTGATACACAACAATATTTATGTCAACAATTTGTCACTCAAATCTGTTATTTCCTGATACACAACAATATTTATGTCAACAATTTGTCAATCATATCTGTTATTTCCTGATACACAACAATATTTATGTCAACAATTTGTCACTCAAATCTGTTATTGATGGTATTGGACAGTTTTGATAAATGAAGTGGCACCAGATGAGTAAACGACAACAAAGTCAAACATACAAGAACTACTAAAATGGCGTTTGGGCGTTGTCTTCTTCCTGACCAGAACTTGACCGTGACTCAGCAAACTCACCTGTGATTGGCTGCCTGTTGCCAAGACTATTTTTAGCCTCCTCCCCTCAGCCGCAACATCACTGCCTCCTGAAGGTTACCCTGGCGATGAGTGCTGCAGACATTCTCACACACACACACACACACACACACACACACACACACACACACACACACACACACACACACACACACACACACACACTTCAGAGAAAAAATGTCTTGGCCCTTCTTCAGAAAGACGAATAAGATAAAAGTCGAAGTTCAACAATTGTGTTTTACTTGTTTTAATGCAAATGCCAGAAGAAAGTACCAAATGGTCATCAGCTGACATAATCCAGTCGGTAGTTCCGAGGATTTCCCTCCTTAACTTCTGAGACAGCTCTTTGGTTTTAGTTGAGTTTCTTTTCTCACATGGCAAAGCTATAAATTCTTGGGCTGTCTCGAGATCCTGCAAGTTCTTGGTCTGTCTTCAGTTCCTGTAAGTTCTTGGTCTGTCTTCAGTTCATGTAAGTTCTTGGGTCATCTTCAGTTTCTGTAAGTTCTTGGGCTGTCTCCCGTTCCTGTAAGTTTTTGGGCTGTTTTCAGTTCCTGTAAGTTCTTGGGCTGTCTTCAGTTCATGTAAGTTCTTGGGATGTCTTCAGTTCATGTAAGTTCTTGGGCTGTCTTCAGTTGATGTAAGTTCTTGGGATGTCTTCAGTTGATATAAGTTCTTGGGCTGTCTTCAGTTCATGTAAGTTCTTGGGCTGTCTTCAGTTCATGTAAGTTCTTGGGCTGTCTTCAGTTCATGTAAGTTATTGGGCTGTCTTCAGTTCCTGTAAGTTATTGGGCTGTCTCCCGTTCCTGTAAGTTATTGGGCTGTCTTTAGTTCCTGTAAGTTCTTGGGTTGTCTTCAATTCCTGTAAGTTATTGGGCTGTCTTCAGTTCCTGGAAGTTACTGGGCTGTCTTCAGTTCATGTAAGTTCTTGGGCTGTCTTCAGTTCATGTAAATTATTGGGCTGTCTTCAGGTCATGTAAGTTCTTGGGCTGTCTTCAGTTCATGTAAGTTATTGGGCTGTCTTAAGTTCATGTAAGTTCTTGGGCTGTCTTCAGTTAATGTAAGTTCTTGGGATGTCTTCAGTTCATGTAAGTTCTTGGGCTGTCTTCAGTTCATGTAAGTTCTTGGGTTGTCACCAGTTCCTGTGTGTTCCTGGGCCGTCTTCAGTTTCTGTAAGTTCTTGGGCTGTCTCCTGTTCCTGTAAGTTCTTGGGATGTCTTCAGTTCATGTAAGTTCTTGGGCTGTCTTCAGTTAATGTAAGTTCTTGGGATGTCTTCAGTTCATGTAAGTTCTTGGGCTGTCTTCAGTTCATGTAAGTTCTTGGGCTGTCACCAGTTCCTGTGTGTTCCTGGGCCGTCTTCAGTTCCTGTAAGTTCTTGGGCTGTCTTCAGTTCATGTAAGTTCTTGGGCTGTCTTCAGTTCATGTAAGTTCTTGGGATGTCTTCAGTTCATGTAAGTTATTGGGCTGTCTCCCGTTCCTGTAAGTTCTTGGGTTGTCTTCAATTCCTGTTAGTTATTGGGCTGTCTTCAGTTCCTGTAAGTTCTTGGGTTGTCTTCAATTCCTGTAAGTTATTGGGCTGTCTTCAGTTCCTGTAAGTTATTGGGCTGTCTTCAGTTGATGTAAGTTCTTGGGCTGTCATCAGTTCAGGTAAGTTCTTGAGCTGTCTTGCATGAACTGCATATCTGAGATCTCCCCAGAGTTGCTCAATGACATAGAGATCAGAGGATTGAGATGAACTCTCTAGAACCTTCACTGTGTTCTGCTGTAGCCAAAGACAGGTCGACTCTGCCTTGTGTTCCATGTTGGAATGTCCAAAAAGGTCCCATGTGCAGCTTCTGGGCTGAGGAGTGGAACTTTCCTAACATGCTGCATTCATCTTGCATCAGATTTGACCAAGGTTCCTGTGCCGCTGTAGGCTCACACATCTCCAGAACGTCAGTGACCCACCTCCATGTTTCACGGTAGGAATGGTGTTCCTTCGTAGGCCTTGGTGACTCCTCTCCACATGCAGCGACCAAAAAGTCTAAGGTTGGTCTCCTCAGTCCAAGTTGGTAGGTTCCAGAAGTTCTGAGGC
>NC_084549.2:5505000-5545000 GCF_033978685.3 Nerophis lumbriciformis
AAAATGACAAAACTACCTGTAACTCCCACTGGGAAAGTTGGAGAGACATGAAACAAAAACCTCTATGTAGGTCTTACTTACACCTACATTTCATAGATTGACAACCCTCAGCAAAAATCAACAGGAAGTTTGCAATTTCCCCTTCAAAACAATTTTTTTTTTATAAACCGGTCACTTCTCTTCAAACATCATCTCCTCTGAGCGCGTTTGTCGTTTCAGCTTCAAACTAACACAGGAGAGATCGAACCCTTCCAAATAAAAGTTATCGAAATAATTTTTCTAACTGCTCCGGTTTTGATTTTATGAGCCTTCAAAGAACCGCTGCGCTGATGCTGCTGCACTGCTGTTTTCTCAAGATGGCTGCTTAAAAGCAGGAAGCACCAGCGTGCCCACACAATACAGACAAGGTAGGTACACTAGACCAAAGTCTTGGGACAATTCGGACTAAAAGTAGACAAAAGTATTGGGACACTTAGGACTACCACTGGACAAAAGTATTGGGACACTTACTACTACCACTGAACAAAAGCATTGGGCAACTGGACAAAAGTATTGGGACACTTACACTGGACAAAAGTATTGGGACACTTGGGACTAAAACTGGACAAAAGTATTGGGACACTTAGTACTAGCACCTGCCAAATACGCGGGCCCGACCAACGCTGCTTGCAGCTATAATTATCATTTGTTATTTTATGTGTTTATCGATGTTTCATCAGGATGATGGACACACTAGATGACAGTATAACGATGAGATAAATACATCTGTAGAACATAAGTGACAATAATAATCATTTATGTTGTTTTATTTGTTTATTGATGTTTCATCAGGATGATGGACACACTAGATGACAGTATAACGATGAGATAAATACATCCGTAAAACAGGTGTGACAATAATAATAATTTATAATGTTTTATTTGTGTTAATTGATGTTTCATTATGGTTAATGGACATATTAGATGACAGTATAAAGATGAAATAAATACATCTGTAAAACAGGTGTGACAATAATAATCCTTCATGGGGGGCGGGGGGGGGGGGGGGGGTATTTCAGTCGTACGTCGATCAATTTGATATCAATAGTCACATGACATCAGTGATTATGAATGATGTTCTTTATGATATATTCTAACGCATTCATGAAGTTGCTGATTTGAGATAAGCAATCAGGTCTTGACGTTCTCCTTTCTTCTTGATGCCAGCAAAGATCATCTTGGTTCCAGGAATATACTTCTTGGGGTTCTCCAGGTACACCATCAACGTGTCTTCTCCCCACACGATGCCTAACACACACACACACAATAAAAAAGATCCTTAATATTTGTTTACTACAGTAGCATTACCAACCCAACTAAAGACTTCTCCCAGTAGCTCCACCCACTCGGCTGATAACTTTATGAAATTCTTTACTAAGCCAATCGAGTCCATTAGAAAGGAGATGAAAATGAACTCGTCCCAGCTCCAACTGGGTTCTATTAACACAGATAACCATGTATGTACGACGGATATTGGCCTCCAAAACAATCTCTCTCCTTTTGAAGAAATAACAACAAAAAAGGAACTCCTACGACTCATAAATGGGATAAAACAAACAACATGATTCTGAGCACATGCTTAACTACCAACCAGGGTAGCACCTACCCTTTATCACTAAAATCATCAAAATAAATTGTTGCACAGCAGCTAAATGAACACTTAGCGTCCAACAATCACTATGAACCCTGTATATATATATATATATATATATATATATATATACATATATATATATATATATATATATATATATATATATATATATATGTAGGAAGGCAAACGTTATACTTATCAACATTGTTCACATATGTTTATATATAATACACATACTTCAATCAGTAGTCAATATTCTTCACAAATATTTGAATATGATACAACATACAGTATACATAATATATTTATGATGCATCATACATATACTTATGAATATTGGCCATGTATATTTCTAAATTATACATTATGAATATTGGTCACATGTATTTATATATGACACTTATATTGTTTCTATATTTGTATACAATATATTCTACATTAACTTATGAATATTGATTACATATATTTCTAAATTATACATTATGAATATTGGTCACATATATTTATATATGACACTTATATTGTTTCTATATTTGTATACAATATATTGTACATTAACTTATGAATATTGATTACATATATTTATATATGATACATAATACAAACATTTACATATATTTATAATAAACTTATGAATAATGTTTACATATATTTATAATAAACTTATGAATAATGTTTACATATACATTTATAATAAACATTCATATTGTTTACATATGTTTATAATAAACTGATGAATATTGTTTACATATATTTATAAACCTATGAATATTGTTTGCATACATCTATAATAAACTTACTAATATTGTTTACATATATCTATAATAAACCTATGAATATTGTTTACATATATCTATAATAAACTGTAATAAACTGATGTATATTGTTTACATATATTTATAATAAACTTATTCATGTTAACATATATTTATAATAAACTTATGAATAATGTTTACATGTACATTTATAATAAACATATTCATATTGTTTACATATATTTATAATAAACTGATGAATATTGTTTACATATATTTATAATAAACTGATGCATATTGTTTGCATATATCTATAATAAACTTACTAATATTGTTTACATATATTTATAATAAACTGATGCATATTGTTTACATATATTTATAATAAACTGATGCATATTTACATAGATTTATAATAAATTTACTAATATTGTTTACATATATTTATAATAAACTGATGCATATTGTTTACATAGATTTATAATAAACTGATGCATATTTACATAGATTTATAATAAATTTATGAATATTTACATATATTTATAATAAACGTATGCATATTGTTTACATATTTTTAAAATAAACTGATGCATATTGTTTACATATATCTATAACAGCCTTATGCAAAATGCTTACATATATCAATAACAAACGTATGCAAAATGTTTACATATTTATTTATTTATTACATATATCTATAATAAACTGATGTATATTGTTTACATATATTTATAATAAACTTATTCATGTTAACATATATTTATAATAAACTTATGAATAATGTTTACATATACATTTATAATAAACATATTCATATTGTTTACATATATTTATAATAAACTGATGCATATTGTTTACATATATTTATAATAAACTGATGCATATTGTTTGCATATATCTATAATAAACTTACTAATATTGTGTACATATATTTATAATAAACTGATGCATATTGTTTACATATATTTATAATAAACTGATGCATATTTACATAGATTTATAATAAATTTACTAATATTGTTTACATATATTTATAATAAACTGATGCATATTGTTTACATAGATTTATAATAAACTGATGCATATTTACAGGATTTATAATAAATTTATGAATCATATTTACATATATTTAGAATAAACGTATGCATATTGTTTACATATTTTTATAATAAACTGATGCATATTGTTTACATATATCTATAACAACCTTATGCAAAATGCTTACATATATCAATAACAAACTTATGCAAAATGTTTACATATATTTATAATAAATGGATGCATATTGTTTACATATATTTATAATAAACTGATGTATATTGTTTGCATGTATCTATAATTAACTTACTAATATTGTTACATTTATTTATAATAAACTGACGTATATTGTTTGCATATATCTATAATAAACTTACTGATATTGTTACATATATTTATAATAAACTGATGCATATTGTTTACATATATCTATAATAAACGTACTAATATTGTTTACATTAATCTATAATACACTTATAAATTTTGTTTACATATATCTATAATAAAGGTATGAATATTGTTTACATATATATAATAAACTCATGAATTGTTGACCTATATCTATAATAAACTTATACATATATGCCACACGATGCCTGATGACAACATACACTTGTGAACAAAGTGTTCAAACAGTAATTGATAGAAAAATGATTTCATTTGATCTGACCTTTACTCTTGTTGGCGTCTGTGTAGGAATAACCTGCAGCTTGGCCCGTCTTGCGTCCAAATAGACCCCACAGGTTAGGACCCACCTTGTGCTTACCACCGTCCTCCACCGTGTGGCACTGTGCACACTTCTGCACAAACACCTTCTTCCCTTTGGCCACGTCACCCATCTCCACTGCAACCACAGCAAAATACTTACTCATCTACTACACAATAATCATGTACTACATTACTATCAACACTACTTTGACATATTTACTACATAACTATAAACACTACTTGACATATTTACTACATAACTATCAACACTACTTTGACATATTTACAACAATACTATCAACACTACTTTGACATATTTACTACATTACTATCAACACTACTTTGATATATTTACTACATTATTATCAACACTACTTTGACATATTTACTACATTTCTATAAACACTACTTTGACATGTTTACTACAATACTATCAACACTACTTTGACATATTTACTACATTACTATCAACACTACTTTAACATATTTACTACATTACTATCAACATTAATTTTACATATTTACTACATTACTATCAACACTACTTTAACATATTTACTACAATACTATCAACACTACTTTAACATATTTACTACAATACTATCAACACTACTTTGACATATTTACTACATTACTATAAAAAATAAATTTATATATTTACTAAATTACTACAAACACTACTTTGATATATTTACTACATTACATAAACACTACTTTGACATATTTACTACATTACTATCAACACTACTTTGACATATTTACTACAATACTATCAACACTACTTTGACATATTTACTACATTTCTATAAACACTACTTTGACATATTTACTACATTACTATCAACAATACTTTGACATATTTACTACATTACTATCAACACTACTTTGACATATTTACTACATTTCTATCAACACT
This sequence comes from Nerophis lumbriciformis, assembly GCF_033978685.3. Classification (NCBI taxonomy): domain Eukaryota; kingdom Metazoa; phylum Chordata; class Actinopteri; order Syngnathiformes; family Syngnathidae; genus Nerophis; species Nerophis lumbriciformis. The sequence continues at coordinate 5,510,051 of NC_084549.2, forward strand.
ACTTTGACATATTTACTACATTTCTATCAACACTACTTTGACATATTTACTACATTACTATCAACACTACTTTGACATATTTACTACATTACTATCAACACTACATTGACATATTTACTACATTACCTACTATCAACACTACTTTGACATATTCACTACATTACTATCAACACTACTTTGACATATTTACTACATTGTTATCAACACTACTTTGACATATTTACTACATTACTATCAACACTACTTTGACATATTTACTACATTACTATCAACACTACTTTGACATATTTACTACATTACTATCAACACTTCTTTGATATATTTACTACATTACTATCAACACTACTTTGACATATTTACTACATTACTATCAACACTACTTTGACATATTTACTACATTACTATCAACACTACTTTGACATATTTACTACATTACTATCAACACTACTTTGACATATTTACTACATTACTATAAACACTACTTTGACATATTTACTACATTACTATCAACACTACTTTGACATATTTACTACATTACTATCAACACTACTTTGACATATTTACTACATTACTATCAACACTACTTTAACATATTTACTACATTACTATCAACACTACTTTGACATATTTACTACATTACTATCAACCCTACTTTGACATATTTACTACATTACTATCAACACTACTTTTAACATATTTACTACATTACTATCAACACTACTTTGACATATTTACTACAATACTATCAACACTACTTTGACACATTTACTACAATACTATCAACACTATAACATATTTACTACAATACTATCAACACTACTTTGACATATTTACTACATTACTATCAACACTACTTTAACATATTTACTACATTACTATCAACACTACTTTGACATATTTACTACATTACTATCAACACTACTTTGACATATTTACTACATTACTATCAACACTACTTTAACATGTTTACTACAATACTATCAACACTACTTTGATATATTTACTACATTACTATAAACACTACTTTGACATATTTACTACATTACTATCAACACTACTTTGACATATTTACTACATTACTATAAACACTACTTTGATATATTTACTACATTACTATCAACACTACTTTGACATATTTACTACATTACTATCAACACTACTTTGACATATTTACTACATTACTATCAACACTACTTTGACATATTTACTACATTACTATCAACACTACTTTGACATATTTACTACATTACTATCAACACGACTTTGACATATTTACTACATTACTATCAACCCTACTTTGACATATTTACTACATTACTATCAACACTACTTTGACATATTTACTACATTACTATCAACCCTACTTTGACATATTTACTACATTACTATCAACACTACTTTGACATATTCACTACATTACTATCAACACTACTTTGACATATTTACTACATTGTTATCAACACTACTTTGACATATTTACTACATTACTATCAACACTACTTTGACATATTTACTACATTACTATCAACACTACTTTGACATATTTACTACATTACTATCAACACTTCTTTGATATATTTACTACATTACTATCAACACTACTTTGACATATTTACTACATTACTATCAACACTACTTTGACATATTTACTACATTACTATCAACACTACTTTGACATATTTACTACATTACTATCAACACTACTTTGACATATTTACTACATTACTATAAACACTACTTTGACATATTTACTACATTACTATCAACACTACTTTGACATATTTACTACATTACTATCAACACTACTTTGACATATTTACTACATTACTATCAACACTACTTTAACATATTTACTACATTACTATCAACACTACTTTGACATATTTACTACATTACTATCAACCCTACTTTGACATATTTACTACATTACTATCAACACTACTTTTAACATATTTACTACATTACTATCAACACTACTTTGACATATTTACTACAATACTATCAACACTACTTTGACACATTTACTACAATACTATCAACACTATAACATATTTACTACAATACTATCAACACTACTTTGACATATTTACTACATTACTATCAACACTACTTTAACATATTTACTACATTACTATCAACACTACTTTGACATATTTACTACATTACTATCAACACTACTTTGACATATTTACTACATTACTATCAACACTACTTTAACATGTTTACTACAATACTATCAACACTACTTTGATATATTTACTACATTACTATAAACACTACTTTGACATATTTACTACATTACTATCAACACTACTTTGACATATTTACTACATTACTATAAACACTACTTTGATATATTTACTACATTACTATCAACACTACTTTGACATATTTACTACATTACTATCAACACTACTTTGACATATTTACTACATTACTATCAACACTACTTTGACATATTTACTACATTACTATCAACACTACTTTGACATATTTACTACATTACTATCAACACGACTTTGACATATTTACTACATTACTATCAACCCTACTTTGACATATTTACTACATTACTATCAACACTACTTTGACATATTTACTACATTACTATCAACCCTACTTTGACATATTTACTACATTACTATCAACACGACTTTGACATATTTACTACATTACTATCAACACTACTTTGACATATTTACTACATTACTAAAAACACTACTTTGACATATTTTTACTACATTACTATAAAAAATAAATTGATATATTTACTAAATTACTACAAACACTACTTTGACATATTTACTACATTACATAAACACTACTTTGACATATGTACTACATTACTATAAAAATAATCACTTGATTAAAGTACAATGTTTTATTTTCCTATATTCAAACCCAGTGTTACTGTGTGTAATGTTACAGTGGCCAACAATACTAAATATATGTGTTAAATAAAACCTCTTCCTTGTTTTTAATGAATACGTGAGCCTACTATGCTACTGTATTTTAATGTTGCTCATCATGGTGGTACTTGGACAGCCAAGTGTTTTCTGAAGGACTGGAAAAAGTTTGAGAACCCCTGGACTATGAAAAATGGTATCTGTCTGTGACTAATCGTGATTAATTTTGAGTTAACTATTAAGAAAATGCAACGATAAAATATTATAATTGTTAGGCAGCCCTAATAGAAACTTGACTGTGTGAAGAACTAAGATATTAAAAACTGTGTACATACAGACTGTGCTGTATAAATCCATAAATTAGCAGCACCGTTGTATACGCCTCGGGGCTCAAAGCGCAGGAAAGAAGTTCGGAATTTACAGAAAATGTTTGCAGCAACCGTAAAAGAAGTCAAGTAAAGTTGGTCCGGTTGTGTCCTCGGCTGTGTTAGTAGGTGAAGGTTGTGTGAGGTGAACTCAACTTACTTTATTTTAGGGTAAACAATGACGTCACGCACAACTTCTAAGGTCATTCAAATTTATTTTAGGATAAACAACATCACACATACCTTCCAAGGTCAATAAAGGTCAAACTTTCCACATCTTTAATCTCTATTCAAAAGAGCAAACTCAGCAGAAGCAAACGTTTTTACACATAGCGAGAAAAGTGCTAATTGAGGTGCTAATGTTGTGTAAAAATGCTCTTAACGCAACATTTGTAATCTGCAAAGGAATTTACATGTTAGCAGATGTAACTTTTTTTTAATTTTTGTCCGTGCTTTTTTTTATTTTATTATTACTTTTGTTAGTGGATGTAACTATTATTTCCTATATCTGCTGTAATTTTATTTTTTTTGTACTTTTGTTGGCGAATGTAACTTTATTATTTTGGTCGACAGGTGTCATTTTTAGTTATTTTTGTTGTAACTTTATTATCTATTATATATTTGTTAGCAGCTGTAACTATTATTAATTATGTATTTCTTAGGGGATGTAACTTTATTATTCCTGATATTTCTTATGGATATAAATGTATTATTTGTGATATTTATTTTCAGTATTTGTTATTAATATAACTTTATTATTTATATTTTTATGAATATAACTATTATTTATTTTGTTATGATATAACTTGATATTTTATGGCTACAGTATTATTTATGATATCTGTTGTGGATATAAATTTATTATTTATGATATTTATATGTATACAACTAATTTTAACTTATTTTCTTATGGATCTAACGTACTTATTTATGATATTTTTATGGCTCTAACATTATTATCTATGATATTTGTTATGAATGCAACGTGATTATTTATGATATTAGTAATGTATATAACTATTATTTATTTTGTTATGGACATAACTTGATATTTTTATGGCTACAGTATTATTTATTATATCTGTTGTGGATATACATGTATCATTTATTATATTTATATGGATACAACTAATTTTAACTTATTTACTTATGGATCAAACGTAATTATTTATGATATTTGTATGGCTCTAACATTATTATTTATGATATTTGTTATGGATGAAACTATTATTTTCAGTATTTGTTATAAATATAACTTTATAATTTATATTTTTTATGAATATAACTATTATTTATTGTGTTATGGATATAACTTGATATTTTTATGGCTACAGTATTATTTATGATATCTGTTGTGGATATAAATGTATTATTTATGATATTTATATGGATACAACTAATTTTAACTTATTTTCTTATGGATCTACCGTAATTAATTATTTATAATATTTGTATGGCTCTAACATTATTATTTATGATATTTGTTATGGATGTAATGTGAATATTTATGATATTAGTAATGTATATAACTATTTATGTTGTTATGGATATAACTTGATATTTTTATGGCTACAGTATTATTTATGATATCTGTTGTGGATATAAATTTATTATTTATGATATTTATATGTATACAACTAATTTTAACTTATTTTCTTATGGATCTAACGTAATTATTTATGATATTTTTATGGCTCTAACATTATTCATTATGATATTTGTTATGAATGTAACGTGATTATTTATGATATTAGTAATGTATATAACTATTATTTATTTTGTTATGGACATAACTTGATATCTTTATGGCTACAGTATTATTTATTGTATCTGTTGTTGATATACATTTATCATTTATTATATTTATATGGATACAACTAATTATAACTTATTTTCTTATGGATCAAACGTAATTACTTATGATATTTTTATGGCTCTAACATTATTATCTAAATTATTATTTTCAGTATTTGTTATAAATATAACTTTATTATTTATATTTTTTATGAATATAACTATTATTTATTGTGTTATGGATATAACTTGATATGTTTATGGCTACAGTATTATTTATGATATTTATATGGATACAACTAATTTTAACTTATTTTTCTTATGGATCTAACGTAGTTATTTATGATATTTTTATGGCTCTAACATTATTATTTAGGGTATTTGTTACGGATGTAACGTGAATATTTATGATATTAGTAATGTATATAACTATTATTTATGTTGTTATGGATATAACTTGATATTTTTATGGCTACAGTATTATTTATGATATTTGTTGTGGATATAAATGTCATATTTATTATATTTATACGAATACAACTAATTTTAACTTATTTTATTTTGGATCTAACGTAATTATTTATGATATTTTTATGGCTCTAACATTATTATTTATATTTGTTATGGATGTAACGTGAATATTAATGATATTAGTAATGTATATTACTATTATTTATTTTGTTATGGACATAACTTGATATATTTATGGCTACAGTATTATTTATGATATCTGTTGTGGATATAAATGTATCATTTATTATATTTATATGGATACAACTAATATTAACTTATTTTCTTATGGATCAAACGTAATTATGATATTTTTATGGCTCTAACATTATTATTTATGATATTTGTTACGGATGTAACGTGAATATTTATGATATTAGTAATTTATATAACTATTATTTATGTTGTTATGGATATAACTTGATATTTTGATGGCTACAGTATTATTTATGATATCTGTTGTGGATATAAATGTATTATTTATGATATTTATATGGATACAACTAATTTTAACTTATTTTTCTTATGGATCTAACGTAGTTATTTATGATATTTTTATGGCTCTAACATTATTATCTATGATATTTGTTATGAATGCAACGTGATTATTTATGATATTAGTAATGTATATAACTATTATTTATGTTGTTATGGATATAACTTGATATTTTTATGGCTACAGTATTATTTATGATATCTGTTGTGGATATAAATGTATTATTTATTAAATGGATACACCTAATTTTAACTTATTTTCTTATGGATCCAACGTAATTATTTATGATATTTTTAAGGCTCCAACACTATTATTTATGATATTTGTAATGGATGTAACGTGAATATTTATGATATTAGTCATGTATATAACTATTATTTATTATTGCACTGCTAGCTGCGGGTGACCGTTAGCATCCAAGATGGCGGCTGATTTGCCGCCTTAACAGACATTACTAAGCTAAAATAAATGTAAGTAAAATGTAATAATTGGAGCTTCTTGCTTCGTAATTCCACAATAAAAAAGGAAAAATAGTTCTTGTTTAATGTACCAGAAGCAACTTTAATGCTCGTCCGGCTAGAAGTTGAAGGATGTTGAAGGAGGTCGGTGTCACTCGGCAGACATCTTATATACAGATCATTATTATCATTTCAAATTATATGAAGCCATCGGAGTTTAATGTCTCTATAGAGCTAACTATTAGAACAAGATGAGTTAATTAGTGTTTAGTTACCTTTCCTTTCCGGTGAATAAGAGCTGCTGTCTCCGCTGCAGGACGCCGACTGCTGGTCGCACAGAAGGTCACTCACCGGCGCATTGCTGATGACGTCACAGAGTCACGTGTCGCAAGTTGCGTCACATCCCTCCCTGACCACGTCTCGTCTCAACACGCTTTTGCTTTTGTAACCTCATTCTTTTTCATCGTTGCGACGTGTATCCAAAAAAAGCCCAGTCGATAGTGAAAGTGAAAGTGAAAGTAAATCCTCAAGGATATTTTCATTCATTTTCATTTCATTTTTTCATTTATTTCAGGCAACAACATATAAAAAAAAAGTACAAAGTTCACAACGCATAATAATATAAATGAATATAGTGCAAAAAGTAATGTACAGTATGTAATCCATGATTGTCCAGTTTTGCCTGAAAGGGAGTGGGAAGAAAGATCATTTATTTAATCCCACCCCCAGTTCTCCAGTCGGTGATTATTCCATTGAGTTTCACTGTTACTTTGTTTAAAATGGAAAAAAATAAATAAAACAAATGTATTTAAGAGATGTGTTCTAATACCCCTCAGTAATAGTCAGGTAACACAACAACCTAGTGGTTGTGAGTTCAAACCATACTTGCCAACAGGCCCGGTCCTAACCAATCTGCCGCCCTAGGCAAGATTTTAGGTGGCGCCCCCCCACATCGGCACTGAAGTGTATATACTCACAAGAAACAGAATAGCTTTGTCTTTGACCTTTTTTTTTTACTTACAACTCTACCTAATATATAAAGGGGTGGAAAAGTGACTATTACCTGCAGGGCAAACATTAGTTAACCAGAAGGCAATAACAATGTAAACAAAAAACACCTGCTTAAAAGATCTAATACAAATGTCCCTGAGGAATGTAAGGTGGGAGTATTGTAATTACCTAACGTTACATTATTATTTTCCATAACAATTTAGCCCCCTCCACAATATTAACCCGACGTTAAAACAGAACTAGCTATTTATTGATTAGCAATTGCCGAATCATGTAACATTAGCTTAATGCTAAAAAGCCAGGTTCCTATCACATTCTGTAACAGACAAATAATTTCATGTAGGCTAACGTTACTTACCTGCTACCTCGGTCTTTTTCTCGTTTCTCCTCCTCTTCTTTTCTCTTTTTTCTTCCCTGGGCACCTGACAGTTTTGGCCGTTTTGACATCTTGTGTTGATTTTTTGATGTGGTGACATCCAAAAAGAGTCATGATACGGGAAGGGAGGGGGTGCACCGTGCAGGGGGGGGGGGGGGGGGGTTGTAACAAATAATATTTCTATTAAATAGGCTTTACTTTGCATTTTAATTAACGTGAGATTATTTTTTGTATTTAGAAATAATAGTACCAACTTTTTTTTTTCTTTTTTTTTTTTTCTCCAACATTTGTGGCACTGGCGTGGCGCCCCCTGATGGACGGCGCCCTTAGCATTTGCCTATACGGCCTATGCCACGGGCCGGCCCTGCTTGCCAACCCTCCCGGATTTTCCGGGAGACTCTTGAAATTCAGCGCCTCTCCCGAAAACCTCCCGGGACAAATTTTCTCCCGAAAATCTCCCGGGATTCAGGCGGACCTGAGTGACGTGTCGACAGCCTGTTTTCACGTCCGCTTTCCCACAATATAAACAGCGTGCCTGCCCAATCACGTTATAACTGTAGAATGATGGAGGGCGAGTTCTTGGTTTCTTATGTGGGTTTATTGTTAGGCAGTTTCATTAACGTCCTCCCAGCGCGGCAACAACAAACAACGACAGCAGTCACGTTTTCGTCTACCGTAAAGCAGTTGGTCTGCCGTAAACAGCAATGTTGTGACACTCTTAAACAGGACAATACTGCCATCTAGTGCATGCATATATGACAATAACATCTACAGGAGACGAAGCAGAATGCATCATCAGAGAGGGTGTTCAGCATGGTTAGAAAAATAGTGACAGAGAATAGAACAAGGATGGACAATTCAACCCTTAACTCAACAATGAGTAGATGAGTGTTATGTGTGTGTATATGTGTAAATAAATGAACACTGAAATTCAAGTATTTCTCTTATTTATATATATATAATAAAAAAAAAAAAATATATATATATATATATATATATATATATATATATATATATATATAATTCACTGAAAGTCAAGTATTTCTTATATATATATATATATATATATATATATATATATATATATATATATATATGTCTTAATAAGGTTATCCAAAAAATAGTGCTCGATACCGTAGTAGAGCGCAATATATGTATATGTGGGAAAAAAATCACAAGACTATTTCATCTCTACAGGCCTGTTTCATGAGGGGGGGTACCCTCAATCATCAGGAGATTTTAATGGGAGCATTCGCATACCATGGTTTATATAGGGCACAGAGTGGGTGGGTACAGGCTGGCGTAGGGGCGTGGTGATTGGCTCATGTGTTACCTAGGAGGTGTTTCCGTCTATGGCGGCATGCTGTTACAATTTCGCTGCGCTTGTTGAGGGATGACAGGTCTGGACGGTAAATAATAAACAGCTTCTCTTTCAAGCATAGGTTGCATCTTTTATTACCACTACTGTGGTAATAAACCACGCCCCACTACTGTGGTAATAAAAGATGCAACCTATGCTTGAAAGAGAAACTGTTTATTATTTACCGTCCAGACCTGTCATTCCTCAACAAGCGCAGCGAAATTGTAACAGCATGCCGCCATAGACGGAAACACCTCCTAGGTAACACATGAGCCAATCACCACGCCCCTACGCCAGCCTGTACCCACCCACTCTGTGCCCTATATAAACCATGGTATGCGAATGCTCCCATTAAAATCTCCTGATGATTGAGGGTACCCCCCCTCATGAAACAGGCCTGTAGAGATGAAATAGTCTTGTGATTTTTTTCCCACACATACATATATATATATATATATATATATATATATATATATATATATATATATATGTATATATATATATATATATATATATATATATGTATATATATATATATATATATATATATATATATATATATATGTATATATATATATATATATATATATATATATATGAAATACTTGACTTGGTGAATTCTAGCTGTAAATATACTCCACCCCTCTTAACCACGCCCCCAACCACGCCCCCGCCCCACCTCCCGGAATCGGAGGTCTCAAGGTTGGCAAGTATGGTTCAAACCCCAATGGGACCCATTACCTCCCTGCTTGGCACTCAGCATCAAGGGTTGAAATCGGGGGTTAAATCACCAAAAAATGATTCCCGGGCGCGGCCACCGCTGCTGCTCACTGCTCCCCTCACCTCCCAGGAGGGTGAACAAGGGTGATGGGTCAAATGCAGAGGATAATTTCACCACACCTAGTGTGTGTGTGACTATCATTGGTACTTTTTGTGCTTTAAGTGTTTGCTTCACCAACTTTCTCAGTCTTTTTTTCCACTTGTGCCAGCTTTTTTGAAACATGTTGCAGGCATCAAATTCCAAATAAGCTAATATTTGCAAAAAATAACAACGTTTCTCAGTTCGAACATTAAATATATTGTCTTTGCAGTCTATTCAATTGAATATAGGTTGAAAAGGATTTGCAAATCATTGTATTCTGTTTTTATTGACCATTTACATCAGTGTTTTTCATTCACCTATTTGGGTTAAAAATATTTTTTGCAAACCAGTAATTATAGTCTGCAAATGATGTTGTTGTTGTTGAGAGTCGGTGCTGTCTAGAGCTCAGCAGAGTAACCGTGTAATACTCTTCCATATCAGTAGGTGGCAGCCGGTAGCTAATTGCTTTGTAGATGTCAGAAACAGCGGGAGGCAGTGTGCAGGTAAAAAGATGTCTAATGCTTAAACCAAAAATAAACAAAAGCATACTTGCCAACCCTCCCGGATTTTCCGGGAGACTCCCGAAATTCAGCGCCTCTCCCGAAAACCTCCCGGGACAAATTTTCTCCCGAAAATCTCCCGAAATTCAGGCGGAGCTGGAGGCCACGCCCCCTCCAGCTCCATGCGGACCTGAGTGACGTGTTGACAGCCTGTTCACACGTCCGCTTTCTCACAATATAAACAGCTAATGATGGAGGGCGAGTTCTTGGTTTCTTATGTGGGTTTATTGTTAGGCAGTTTTATTAACGTCCTCCCAGCGCGGTAACAACACACAACAACAGCAGTCAAGTTTTCGTCTACCGTAAAGCAGTTTGTCTGCCGTAAACAGCAATGTTGTGACACTTTTAAACAGGACAATACTGCCATCTACTGTACATGCATATGTGACCCACCCATAATGTGTCACATTTTTGTGTTGATTTATTTATTTTATTTTGTGGTTTGAATTCGTTTTTTGGAGCTGTCATTACACATTTATCAGTATTCACATTGGTCAGTAGGGGGCAGTAGGGCGTTTCTTCCCAATTGAATGCTATCACCTGCAGACCGGAAGTGTCTTGTCATTCTGATGAGCGCGACCAGTCTGTGAACAATTGAAACGTCCTGTGTGCTTTTTCCTCCTGTATAACAGGTTAGTTTTGGTGAATCAACTCACTGAATAATATCCATGTGATCTTTATAAGTTTAAGTACACATTCTGATGGTGGAGCCTAACTCTAAAGTGTTTGTGAGTTGTAGTTTGTATTTGTGAATGAATCCAGTGCACAGCTGCAGTAATCAATACAAAAAGGCGACGTGAGTGCGCAATGTTTATATAGGAACTTCTGATCCTAATTCAGACTCCCAAATTAGAGCTCTCGTTTTCTTATTGATTTTATAATGTATATTTGTGTAATGTGTGTGTGTTCTGAAATAGTGACAGAGAATAGAACAAGGATGGACAATTCAACCCTTAACTCAACAATGAGTAGATGAGTGTTATGTGTGTGTATATGTGTAAATAAATGAACACTGAAATTCAAGTATTTCTTTTATTTATATATCCATCCATCCATCCATTTTCTACCGCTTATTCCCTTTGGGGTCGCGGGGGGCGCTGGAGCCTATCTCAGCTACAATCGGGCGGAAGGCGGGGTACACCCTGGACAAGTATATATATATATATATATATATATATATATATATATATATATATATATATATATATATATATATATATATATATATAAAGTTAAAGTTAAAGTTAAAGTACCAATGATTGTCACACACACACTAGGTGTGGCGAAATTATTCTCTGCATTTGACCCATCACCCTTGATCACCCCCTGGGAGGTGAGGGGAGCAGTGGGCAGCAGCAGTGCCCGCGCCCGGGAATCATTTTTGGTGATTTAACCCCCAATTCCAACCCTTGATACTGAGTGCCAAGCAGGGAGGTAATGGGTCCCATTTTTATAGTCTTTGGTATGACTCGGCCAGGGTTTCAACCCACAACCTACCGATCTCAGGGCGGACACTCTAACCACTAGGCCACTGAGTATATATATATATATATGTGTGTGTGTAATAAAATATGTATATATATATATATATATAGCTAGAATTCACTGAAAGTCAAGTATTTTTTATATATGTATATATATTTTAACCACGCCCCCCGCCCCACCCCCGACCACGCCCCCACCCCCCACCTCCCGAAATCGGAGGACTCAAGGTTGGCAAGTATGATATATATATATATATATATATATATATATATATATATATGTATGTATGTATATATAATGAATGAGTGAGGGGGAAATGAGTGAACTGTGGTTTACACTCCTATACGGTAGATGGCGGTAATGCGCCTATGACGTGGAGTGACCCCGTAATCAAGCAAGGAAAGGAAGAAGACGAAGGCATTAAGTGACGTCATCTCGGCGCATGCGTGGACGGACAGTGAGGAGCAGCAGGAGAAGATGGAGGACTCTTACCCCACAGCGCGACAAGGCACGGAGAACCTGGACGAGCCGCCCAACAGTCGCTTGTTCCTGGTCACCAGTCGCTCCATCAGCGAGGATGAGGTGCGGGAGAATTTCTGCGAGTTCGGGGAGATCCAGGGGATTTGGCTGGTGAAAGACAAGCAGACGAAGGAGTCCAAAGGGATTTGTTACGTCAAGTTCGCCAAATCGTCTCAGGCCTGCTTGGCCATGGAAGAAATGCACGGAAAGGTTCTGTCGGATGGAACCAAACCCATCAAGGTGAGCAACTTTAACTCATTGGACTTCATATTATATCATTTTAATTGACCATATCACATGCGCCACGGGCCAGCTCGTGCTAGTTAGCCGTTAGCTACTGTTAGCACAAAGGCTGCACGATTTTGAAAAAAACAAAAAAAAAACATTTATCCAAAATTGCGATTTGTGTTGTAATTTTTATATCGTGTGCAAATAAATACATACACCTCTGAAAATAAGGAGAGAAAAAAAAACGTGTCTTTTGCGGTTTGATTAAAACCTCAATGTCGATTCGATGTTGCAGCTCTACTTAGCATGCTTGCTCCTCATACACGTGACCATTTGAGTTTGGTTCATTTTTAAAATACTCAACAACTCGTTCAAAAGTACTAGTTTGACCGCTAACATGCAGGTAGTCTAGCTGAAGGGACATCAATGTTGCATACAAGTAGTAGCTGAAGGTACATCAATGTTGCACAAAATTAGTTGGTGAAGGTACATCAATGTTGCACAAAATTAGTTGTTGAAAGTACATCAATGTTGCAAAAAAGTAGTAGTAGCTGAAGGTACATCAATGTTGCACAAAAACAGTAGCTGAAGGTACATCAATGTTGCACAAAATTAGTTGGTGAATGTACATCAAAGTTGCACATAATTAGTTGTTGAAAGTACATCAATGTTGCAAAAAAGTAGTAGCTGAAGGTACATCAATGTTGCACAAAAACAGTAGCTGAAGGTACATCACTGTTGCACAAAATTAGTTGGTGAATGTACATCAAAGTTGCACATAATTAGTTGTTGAAAGTACATCAATGTTGCACAAAAGTAGTAGCTGAAGGTACATCAATGTTGCAAAAAAGTAGTAGCTGAATGTACATCAATGTTACACAAATTAGTTGTTGAAAGTACATTAATGTTGCATAAAAGTAGTAGCTGAAGGTACATCAATGTTGCACAAAATTAGTTGTTGAAAGTACATCAATGTTGCAAAAAAGTAGTAGCTGAAGGTACATCAATGTTGCACAAAAACAGTAGCTGAAGGTACATCAATGTTGCACAAAATTAGTTGGTGAATGTACATCAAAGTTGCACATAATTAGTTGTTGAAAGTACATCAATGTTGCAAAAAAGTAGTAGCTGAAGGTACATCAATGTTGCACAAAAACAGTAGCTGAAGGTACATCACTGTTGCACAAAATTAGTTGGTGAATGTACATCAAAGTTGCACATAATTAGTTGTTGAAAGTACATCAATGTTGCACAAAAGTAGTAGCTGAAGGTACATCAATGTTGCAAAAAAGTAGTAGCTGAATGTACATCAATGTTACACAAATTAGTTGTTGAAAGTACATTAATGTTGCATAAAAGTAGTAGCTGAAGGTACATCACTGTTGCACAAAATTAGTTGGTGAATGTACATCAAAGTTGCACATAATTAGTTGTTGAAAGTACATCCATGTTGCACAAAAGTAGTAGCTGAAGGTACATCAATGTTGCAAAAAAGTAGTAGCTGAATGTACATCAATGTTACACAAATTAGTTGTTGAAAGTACATTAATGTTGCATAAAAGTAGTAGCTGAAGGTACATCAATGTTGCACAAAATTAGTTGTTGAAAGTACATCAATGTTGCATAAAAGTAGTAGCTGAAGGTACATCAATGTTGCACAAAATTAGTTGTTGAAAGTACATCAATGTTGCATAAAAGTAGTAGTTGAAGGTACATAAGTGTTGCACAAAAGTAGTTGTTGAAGGTACATCAATGTTGCAGAAAATTAGTTGAAAGTACATCAATGTTGCAAAAAAGTAGTAGCTGAAGGTACATCAATGTTGCACAAAAAGAGTAGCTGAAGGTACATCAATGTTGCACAAAATTAGTTGTTGAAAGTACATCAATGTTGCATAAAAGTAGTTGTTGAAGGTACATCAATGTTGCACAAAAAGAGTAGCTGAAGGTACATCAATGTTGCACAAAATTAGTTGGTGAAAGTACATCAATGTTGCACAAAATTAGTTGGTGAATATACATCAATGTTGCACAAAATTAGTTGTTGAAAGTACATCAATGTTGCATAAAATAGTAGCTGAAGGTACATCAATGTTGCACAAAATTAGTTGGTGAAAGTACATCAATGTTGCATAAAAGTAGTAGCTGAAGGTACATCAATGTTGCATAAAAGTAGTAGCAGAAGGTACATCAATGTTGCACTAAATTAGTTGTTGAAAGTACATCAATGTTGCATAAAATAGTAGCTGAAGGTACATCAATGTTGCACAAAATTAGTTGGTGAAGGTACATCAATGTTGCACAAAATTAGTTGTTGAAAGTACATCAATGTTGCATAAAATAGTAACTGAAGGTACATCAATGTTGCACAAAATTAGTTGTTGAAAGTACATCAATGTTGCATAAAATAGTAACTGAAGGTACATCAATGTTGCACAAAATTAGTTGTTGAAAGTACATCAATGTTGCATAAAATAGTAGCTGAAGGTACATCAATGTTGCACAAAATTAGTTGTTGAAGGTACATCAATGTTGCACAAAATTAGTTGAAAGTACATCAATGTTGCAAAAAAGTAGTAGCTGAAGGTACATCAATGTTGCATAAAAGTAGTAGCTGAAGGTACATCAATGTTGCATAAAAGTAGTAGCTGAAGGTACATCAATGTTGCACAAAATTAGTTGGTGAAAGTACATCAATGTTGCATAAAAGTAGTAGCTGAAGGTACATCAATGTTGCACAAAATTAGTTGTTGAAAGTACATCAATGTTGCAAAAAAGTAGTAGCTGAAGGTACATCAGTGTTGCACAAATTTAGTTGGTGAATGTACACCAATGTTGCACAAAAGTAGTAGCTGAAGGTACATCAATGTTGCACAAATTTAGTTGGTGAATGTACATCAATGTTGCACAAAAGTAGTAGTTGAAGGTACATCAATGTTGCACAAAAGTAGTAGCTGTAGGTACATCAATGTTGCACAAAATTAGTTGGTGAATGTACATCAATGTTGCACAAAAGTAGTAGTTGAAGGTACATCAATGTTGCACAAAAGTAGTAGTTGAAGGTACATCAATGTTGCACAAAAGTAGTAGTTGAAGGTACATCAATGTTGCACAAATTAGTTGGTGAATGTACATCAATGTTGCATAAAAGTAGTAGCTGTAGGTACATCAATGTTGCACAAAATTAGTTGGTGAATGTACATCAATGTTGCACAAAAGTAGTAGTTGAAGGTACATCAATGTTGCACAAATTAGTTGGTGAATGTACATCAATGTTGCACAAAAGGAGTAGTTGAAGGTACATCAATGTTGCACAAATTAGTTGGTGAAGGTACATCAGTGTTGCACAAAAGTAGTAGCTGAAGGTACGTCAATGTTGCACAAAAGGAGTAGCTGAAGGTACATCAATGTTGCACAAATTAGTTGGTGAAGGTACATCAGTGTTGTACAAAAGTAGTAGCTGAAGGTACGTCAATGTTGCACAGAAGTAGTAGCTGAAGGTACATCAATGTTGCATAAAAGTAGTAGCTGAATGTACATCAATGTTGCACAAAATTAGTAGTTGAAGGTACATCAATGTTGCACAAAATTAGTTGGTGAATGTACATCAATGTTGCACAAAATTAGTAGTTGAAAGTACATCAATGTTGCATAAAAGTAGTAGCTGAAGGTACATCAATGTTGCACAAAATTAGTAGTTGAAAGTACATCAATGTTGCATAAAAGTAGTAGCTGAATGTACATCAATGTTGCACAAAATTAGTAGTTGAAGGTACATCAATGTTGCACAAAATTAGTTGGTGAATGTACATCAATGTTGCACAAAATTAGTAGTTGAAAGTACATCAATGTTGCATAAAAGTAGTAGCTGAAGGTACATCAATGTTGCACAAAATTAGTAGTTGAAAGTACATCAATGTTGCATAAAAGTAGTAGCTGAATGTACATCAATGTTGCACAAAATTAGTAGTTGAAGGTACATCAATGTTGCACAAAATTAGTTGGTGAATGTACATCAATGTTGCACAAAATTAGTTGTTGAAAGTACATCAATGTTGCATAAAGGTAGTAGTTGAAGGTACATCAATGTTGCACAAAAGTAGTTGTTGAAGGTACGTCAATGTTGCACAAAAGGAGTAGCTGAAGGTACATCAGTGTTGCACAAAAGTAGTTGGTGAAGGTACATCAATGTTGCACAAAAGGAGTAGTTGAAGGTACATCAATGTTGCACAAATTAGTTGGTGAATGTACATCAATGTTGCACAAAAGTAGTTGGTGAAAGTACACCAATGTTGCATAAAAGTAGTAGCTGAAGGTAAATCAATGTTGCTCAAAATTAGTTGGTGAATGCACATCAATGTTGCACAAAATTAGTAGTTGAAGGTACATCAATGTTGCACAAAATTAGTTGGTGAATGTACATCAATGTTGCATAAAAGTAGTAGCTGTAGGTACCGTATTTTCCGCACTATAAGGCGCACCGGATTATTAGCCGCACCTTCTATGAATTACATATTTCATAATTTTGTTCACCAATAAGCCGCCCCGGACTATAAGCCGCGCCTACGCTGCGCTAAAGTGAATGTCAAAAAAACAGTCAGATAGTTCAGTCAAACTTTAATAATATATTGAAAACCAGCGTTCTAACAACTCTGTCCCAAAATGTACGCAAATGTGCAATCACAAACATAGTAAAATTCAAAATGGTGTAGAACAATAGTAACATAATGTTGCTCGAACGTTAATGTCACAACACACAAAATAAACATAGCGCTCACCTTCTGAAGTTATTCTTCATTCGTAAATCCTTCGAATTCTTCGTCTTCGGTGTCCGAATTGAAAAGTTGCGCAAGCGTGGTATCCAAAATGGCCGGTTCCGTCTCGTAGAAGTCATCGGGAGTCAGTGTCGCTGTTGTTCTGTGAATCCTGCCTTCCGGAAAGCTCGGACCACAGTTGTGACCGAAATATCTGCCCAAGCATTTACGATCCACTGGCAAATGTTGGCGTATGTCGTCCGAGGCTGTCTGCCCGTCTTAGTGAAGGTGTGTTCGCCTTCGGAGCTGTGTGAAAAAAGCCACCCGGCCTCTTCGCGTAAACTTCCCTTAACCACTCGCTCATCTTTTCTTCATCCATCCCTTCGAGTTAGCTTTTATGATGACGCCGGCTGGAAAGGTCTCTTTTGGCAAGGTCTTCCTTTTGAATATCACCATGAGTGGAAGTTAGCATGGCAAGCTAGAACCACAGTGAAGGATGACTTCATTCCCTGTGGTGCGAATATTCACCATACGTGCTCCCGTTCCACAGTGCGGTTCACAGGAATATCAGTTGCTGTGAAATACGGTAGTAATCCGTGTGCGGATGGAGAGATTGCGTCTTTTTATGAACCGGATCGCTTAGTAGGAGCCATTTTGTGGTCTTTACAGATGTAAACAGGAAATGAAACGTACGGTGATATCCGCGCGTTTTTTCTTCTTCTTCCGGGGGCGGGTGAAGCGCTTCCTGTTCTATGGGGGCGGGTGAAGCGCTTCCTGTTCTATGGGGGCGGGTGCTTTCCTTGGCGGTTGCTTGCGTAGAAGAAGAAGCGCTTCCTGTTCTACCGGGAAAAAAGATGGCGGCTGTTTACCGAAGTTGCGAGATCGAAACTTTATGAAAATTAATCGTAATAAAGCGCACCGGGTTATAAGGCGCACTGTTAGCTTTTGAGAAAATTTGTGGTTTTTAGGTGCGCCTTATAGTGCGGAAAATACGGTACATCAATGTTGCACAAAATTAGTTGGTGAATGTACATCAATGTTGCATAAAAGTAGTAGCTGTAGGTACATCAATGTTGCACAAAATTAGTTGGTGAATGTACATCAATGTTGCACAAAAGTAGTAGTTGAAGGTACATCAATGTTGCACAAATTAGTTGGTGAAGGTACATCAATGTTGCACAAAAGGAGTAGTTGAAGGTACATCAATGTTGCACAAATTAGTTGGTGAATGTACATCAATGTTGCACAAAAGTAGTTGTTGAAGGTACGTCAATGTTGCACAAAAGTAGTAGCTGAAGGTACATCAGTGTTGCACAAAAGTAGTTGTTGAAGGTACATCAGTGTTGCACAAAAGTAGTTGTTGAATGTACATCAATGTTGCACAAAATTAGTTGCTGAATGTACATCAATGTTGCATAAAAGTAGTAGTTGAAGGTACATCAGTGTTGCACAAAATTAGTTGGTGAATGTACATCAATGTTGCACAAAATTAGTTGTTGAAGGTACATCAATGTTGCACAAAATTAGTTGTTGAAAGTACATCAATGTTGCACAAAATTAGTTGGTGAAAGTACATCAATGTTGCACAAAATTAGTTGTTGAAAGTACATCAATGTTGCACAAAATTAGTTGGTGAATGTACATCAATGTTGCATAAAAGTAGTAGCTGAAGGTACATCAATGTTGCACAAAATTAGTTGTTGAAAGTACATCAATGTTGCATACAAGTAGTAGTTGAAGGTACGTCAGTGTTGCACAAAATTAGTTGTTGTTAGTACATCAATGTTGCACAAAAGGAGTAGCTGAAGGTACATCAATGTTGCACGAAAGTAGTTGGTGAATGTACATCAATATTGCACAAAATTAGTTGTTGAAAGTACATCAATGTTGCACAAAATTAGTTGTTGAAAGTGCATCAATGTTGCATAAAAGTAGTAGCTGAAGGTACATCAATGTTGCTCAAAATTAGTTGGTGAATGCACATCAATGTTGCACAAAAGGAGTAGCTGAAGGTACATCAATGTTGCACAGAATTAGTTGGTGAATGTACATCAATGTTGCACAAAATTAGTTGTTGAAGGTACATCAATGTTGCACAAAATTAGTTGTTGAAAGTACATCAATGTTGCACAAAATTAGTTGGTGAAAGTACATCAATGTTGCACAAAATTAGTTGTTGAAAGTACATCAATGTTGCACAAAATTAGTTGGTGAATGTACATCAATGTTGCATAAAAGTAGTAGCTGAAGGTACATCAATGTTGCACAAAATTAGTTGTTGAAAGTACATCAATGTTGCACAAAATTAGTTGTTGAAAGTACATCAATGTTGCATACAAGTAGTAGTTGAATGTACGTCAGTGTTGCACAAAATTAGTTGGTGAAAGTACATCAATGTTGCATAAAAGTAGTAGTTGAAGGTACGTCAGTGTTGCACAAAATTAGTTGGTGAAAGTACATCAATGTTGCACAAAAGGAGTAGCTGAAGGTACATCAATGTTGCACAAAAGTAGTAGTTGAAGGTACATCAATGTTGCACAAAAGGAGTAGCTGAAGGTACATCAATGTTGCACAAAAGGAGTAGCTGAAGGTACATCAATGTTGCACAAAAGTAGTAGTTGAAGGTACATTAATGTTGCATAAAAGGAGTAGCTGAAGGTACATCAATGTTGCACAAAAGCGTGCCATCTGCTCACCTGCATGCTTGTTCCAGGTGTTTATCGCACAGTCGCGCTCGTCCACGAGCCACAGAGACGTGGAGGACGAGGAGCTGACCAGGATCTTTGTCATGATCCCCAAGACGTTCTCGGAGGAAGACCTGAAGAATACATTCAAGGTATGGAAACGTTGCAACACAACCCGTCTGAAGGTTTTCTCTCCTGGTCCCAAACGACCGTGTGGACTGCACTTGTGATTGCCAGGAGTACGGCGACATCGAGTATTGCGTCATCATCAAGAACAAGATGACAGGGGAGAGTAAAGGTCTGGGCTACGTGAGATACCACAAACCCTCCCAAGCTGCCGTGGCCATCGAGAACTGTGACAAAGGTAAGGTGGGGAGAAATGTGTGGATGGAGGTGTTTTTCTGGTCTTCACTGTGACGCTGGCAGCTTACAGAGCCATCTTGGCCGAGCCTCGCAGCAAGCCCCCAGCCTCAGAAGAGTACATGGGCGGGGCCACGTCCAGGAGCGACTACACGGGCGCCGCCACCGCCGCCGCCGCCGACTCCATGAACCAGTACCCCTTCACCATGAGTGCGTGCTCTCGATGAGTCTTGTTGACCCATCATCTCCTCCAATAGCCTCTCTCCTTCCACGTCCAGGCTCGGCAGAACCCACCAACTACACTGCAATGGACTACCGCTCCGGCGACTTCACCTGCTGCCTGATGGTGTCCACGCGAGCTGCGCTGACCCAGGAGCAGATCTTTAACCTCTTCGATATCATCCCGGGGATGGAATACTGTGAGCTGCAGCGTGACGCCTACGGGATGGGCAAAGGTCAGTGGTGCTTTACAGCAGGGCTCCCCAACCTTGTTTCCACCAGGGACCGGTTTTGATGTACCGTATTTTCCGCACTATTAGCCGCACCTAAAAACCACAAATTTACTCAAAAGCTGACAGTGCAACTTATAACCCGGTGCGCTTTATATATGGATTAATATTAAGATTCATTTTCATAAAGTTTCGGTCTCGCAACTACGGTAAACAGCCGCCATCTTTTTTCCCCGTAGAAGAGGAAGTGCTTCTTCTTGTACGCAAGCAACCGCCAAGGTAAGCACCCGCCCCCATAGAACAGGAAGCGCTTCTTCTTCTACTGTAAGCAACCACCCGCCCCAGTAGAAGAAGAAGAAGCGCGCAGATATTACGTTTCATTTCCTTTGTGTGTTTACATTTGTAAAGACCACAAAATGGCTCCTACTAAGCGACAGGTTTCCAGTTCATGAAAAGACGCAATCTCTCCATCCGCACACGGACTACTATTTCACAGCAACTGCCTAAAGACTTTCAAGAAAAGCTGGATACTTTCCGTGCATATTGTAAAAACAAGATAGCTGAAAAAAAGATCCGGCCAGAGAACATTATCAACATGGACGAGGTTCCACTGACTTTTGATATTCCTGTGAACCGCACTGTGGATACAACGGGAGCACGTACGGTGAATATTCGCACCACAGGGAATGAGAAGTCGTCCTTCACTGTGGTTCTAGCTTGCCATGTTAATGGCCAGAAACTTCCACCCATGGTGATATTCAAAAGGAAGACCTTGCCAAAAGAGACCTTTCCAGCCGGCGTCATCATAAAAGCTAACTCGAAGGGATGGATGAAGAAAAGATGAGCGAGTGGTTAAGGTAAGTTTAAGTTTACGCGAAGAGGCCGGGTGGCTTTTTTCACGCAGCTCCGTCCATGTTGATATACGACTCCATGCGCGCCCACATCACGCTGGTTTTTAATATATTATTAAAGTTTGACTGACCTATCTGACTGTTTTTTTGACATTCCCTTTAGCGCAGTTAGATGCGGCTTATAACATGGGGCGGCTTATAGGTGGACAAAGTTTTGAAATATGCCGTTCATTGAAGGCGCGGCTTATAACCCAGGGCGGCTTATGGTGCGGAAAATACGGTACGCATTATTTTCACGGACCGTCTTTTCACGTGTGGCAGATAAAAACAGCAAAAAAGTTAGCATGAAATATCAACACATTATAACGCGGAAATAATGGGAGCCCTGGACGTGTTTCTTTGCAAAAAGATGGTCGCCAGCACGTTGTTTGGTATATACTATATAGTAGGGGTGTAACGGTACTAGGGATGTCCCGATCCGATATTTGGATCGGATCGGCTGCCGATATTTGCCAAAAATTGCGTATCGGCAAGGCATGGGAAAATGCCGATCCAGTTTAAAAAAAAACAACTCCGGTCCGTGTTTTCCAACGCACCTATTTAAATAATACATTCCACTTTTCTGCTGCTCCGTAATATCCGCATTTTCCAGCACACCTTCAACACATCCACAGATCTGTGGATTCTCACGCAGTTGCTTTTAGCTGCTGGCATTACACGACAGGCTCTTCTCACTCTTTCCTGTCTCCCTCTCACAGACAGCGAGCGCACCTTCTTACACACGTCACATACTGTCACGTCATACGTCACATACTGTCACGTCATACGTCACATACGTATACGTCCTCTCCCAGCAGAGAGCGAGGTAGCGGCATGGCTAACGTTAGCTGTGATGCTAGCGCAGCCGCTAAGGTGCGCGCCTGCTCAAGCGTCCTCTGCGCACGGCAAATCTATGCCACGCACAAAATCAAATTAAAAAAATAAGCGCATAACAATTTTCGACACACGGACACGACAGAGACAACAGTTTTCGTCATCATTGTTCAAATATTGTGACGTCTGTCGAGACGCTTATCTCCATTCGGTGCCACACGTCCAGACTCCACACCATCAAAATGCCGAGGCAAACATTTCCACATCAACACCGTATGAAAAAATTAGTGATTTTTTTAGTTGTGATTTCCTTCTCTGCATGAAAGTTTAAAAGTAGCATATATTAATGCAGTATGAAGAAGAATGTTTTAATGTAGACATGCAAGCCTTGAAAGAAAATGTTGAAAATCAAGACTACATTTCCTGCAAATGGGTGCATTTCTACCCTATATTTTAACTTTAGATTTATTCTCATATCAAACTCTTTTGGCTGTCTTTTTGACACTTACATCCGGCACCCCCCTCCACACCCTGGATTATAAATAATGTAAATAATTCAATGTGATTATTTTGTGTGATGACTGTATTATGATGATAGTATATATCTGATAGTATATATCTGTATCATGAATCAATTTAAGTGGACAAGTGGAAAAACTTATTGGGGTGTTACCATTTAGTGGTCAATTGTACGGAATATGTACTTCACTGTGCAACCTACTAATAAAAGTCTCAATCAATCAATCAAAACACATAGAATCATCATACTGCTGTGATTATATGCATCAAGTGTTCATTCAAGGCTAAGGCAAAATATCGAGATATATTTTGTGTATCGCAATATGGCCTTAAAATATCGCAATATTAAAAAAAGGCCATATCGCCCAGCCCTAGTTCAATGATGCCATTTCTGTTTGTCATGTATAATTTTGTCTATTTTGTGTTTATCCTTGAATAAACAGGTCAGTTTCTTGTTACCAACCATTGTGTATTATTCAAACTCCCCTAATTCAGCTGGCTAGTTGTTATCAAGAGTACTAAAACCCTTTTCAACATGATTCTGACAACTAAGTAGGCTAAATAACTTTAAACTTTAATACATGCTCGGATAGGCCAGTATCGGTCAGTATCGGTCAGTATCGGTATCGGATCGGAAATGCAAAAACAATATCGGTATCGGATCGGAAGTGCAAAAACCTGGATCGGGACATCCCTAATATGTACTTACAATGTGTATATTGTACATATTACATATTGTTGTGAAGGTGTCTGTTACTACATTATATATAAATACTTGCAGTGTGTATATTGAACATATTACATGTTATGAAGGTGTCTGTTACTACATTATATATATACTTGCAGTGTGTATATAAAACATTGCTAACTAATTATAACGACTATTTGACAAACGACGATTTGATTAATGACTACTTCCTGCTTTTCATGGCTTGTTGTGTTGGCCAACCTACAGGTCACGCTCTGATTCGCTACACAAACCTGGGATCAGCTGTTTATGCCAAAGAAAAACTGAATGGCTTTGAGTATCCTCCCAACAACAGACTGCTGGTCAGCTTTATGGATGATGGAGAAGATCGCAACAGGTGCGCACACACACACGTACACATATACATACATACATATACACACACTAGGGATGTAACGGTATCAAATGTCACAGTACGATATCACGGTATTAAGGCCACAGTATGATATTATTGTGATATGTCTAAAAAAAAAGATTTTAAAATGTTATAGTGTGTAAAATGAAGTGTGAGGAATCTTTAGGATGAACACACATACTGTAATGGAACACAAACATAATGCTCAAAGGTTCTAATATTTATTACTTAATTAATTTAAAGTGCAAATAATCGTGTAGGGACATCCACTGTTTCAAGCAAATATAACTTACAGTTGATGTCTTTAAAGTATCAGTAGAGTGTAAAAACAAGTTGACTTCATTGTGTCCATTAAACAAAAACAATTGATTTTAAAATCCACAAAGTATGTAAAAATAACTTCTAAACATCACAAAATGCCACAAATTCAGTCGACCATTTTGAATATTCCGCTCCGAACACCTTGGGTAATTCCCGTACATTCTATATCAGTGTAGTCATACTTCTGCACTCTGACCACATTATTAGGTCAGTCATACTGGAAATATGCAAACATTGTAAATATGTGCCGTTTATCATTCACAATCCTTATGTTAGACAAGAACACATGTTTTTATGCATTCTAAATGGTTAATAAATATCCAACAATTGAGTCAAAAGATTGTCATTATACTCTCTAAAAACATCCAGAAAGTACCAACAATATTCCATTTACATGTCATGACCTGAAAATTAACCAAATATGAGTGATATTGTTATTATAAGTACTCTGAGCCAGCGGCTGCTTCTGCTTGGTCTTAAACGTTGTTATTCGCATGTGAATAATGCTGTATAATAGACTGTATTTATGTTATTCACATGTGAATAATGCTGTATAATAGACTGTACTTATATTATTCACATGTGAATAATGCTGTATAATAGACTGTATTTATATTATTCACATGTGAATAATTCTGTATAATAGACTGTATTTATATTATTCACATGTGAATAATGCTGTATAATAGACTGTATTTTTATTATTCGCATGTGAATAATGCTGTATAATAGACTGTATTTTTATTATTCGCATTTGAATAATGTTGTATAATAGACTGTATTTATATTATTCACATGTGAATAATGCTGTATAACAGACTGTATTTATATTATTTCATTTCGGGAGAACATCCGCACCGTAACACAATATAAACACAACAGAACAAATATCCAGAACCCTTTGTAGCACTAACTCTTCCAGGACGCTACAAGGTGTGTGTGTGTGTGTGTGTGTGTGGGGGGGAGGTTTGGTGGTAGCGGGGGTGTATTTTGTAGTGTACCGGAAGAGTTAGTGCTGCAAAGGATTCTGGGTATTTGTCCTGTTGTGTTTATGTTGTGTTACGGTGAGGATGTTCTCCCGAAATGTGTTTGTCATTCTTGTTTGGTGTGGATTCACAGTGTGGCGTATATTTCTAACAGTGTTAAAGTTTTTATACCGGCACCCTCAGTGCAACCTGTATGGCTGTTGATGAAGTATGCGTTGCATTCACTCGTTTGTGCATACAGAAGCCGCACATATCTTGTGACTGGGTCTGAACGATGTTAGAATGGATGAAAGGCGGACGTGACGATAGCTCGTAGAAGACGTTAAAGGTTAATTTGTTCAACCTCGGCCCACGGCTTTGTTCAGTTTTAAATTTTGGCCCACTCTGTATTTGAGTTTGACACCCCTGCTTTAGAGGTTTTAATACAGTGGCACTCAATGCCTCTCTAGCATTTCATCTCTGGCTTGGTGATGGCCATAAGCTGCCGGTATGCTGGCACCATGTGACTTTTGCAGCTCAATCGGGCTTAGGAACTTGGACAAGAGGAGGTTCTCTTTGGCCAAGTAACACACAGTCCGCAGCTGGGTAATAACACTGTCTTTACTTGCCTCCTCTGCTCTTTTCAGAGCGCCAAAAAAGCTGCTCGACCCCAGCCGATTCGGCCAACTTCTGAACTGATTGTTGTGAGAGTAGCGTGGGGTGTGTGTGTGTTCCTTTAAGAATGGCAGTATGTGGTGTAAGTGAGTGAGCGAGTTAAAGGAGAGGGAGCGGTAGCACAGTGGATGTCCGGTTGGCTTTGTGGAAAACATAAATAAAGAGTTGTAACAAATCGACGGCCTCGTCATTCCGACCAAAGAGCAGAAGTCTTGTTACCCCCGACATTACATCGGCTCTAGAGGGAACGTTTCCCCCGCACTCCTCGACCACGGTCTGGGAGCCAACAAGCAGGATGTAACAAGAGGTTTCTTGGTGCCTGGTGAGGCTGGATCTTTGAAAATCAGTACACCGGGTAGTAAAGGAGTTATTTTTCTTAGCTTTTTCTATACATGGCGTGCAAAACCTATTTCCTTTTTTTATATATATATATATATATATATATATATATATATATATATATATATATATATATATATATATATACCGGTGTGTATATATATATACACAGTAAATTAGAATATTTGGAAAAACTTGATTTATTTCAGTAATTGCATTCAAAAGGTGTAACTTGTACATTATATGTATTCATTGCACACAGACTGATGCATTCAAATGTTTATTTCATTTAATTTTGATTTGAAGTGGCAACAAATGAAAATCCAAAATTCCGTGTGTCACAAAATTAGAATATTACTTAAGGCTAATACAAAAAAGGGATTTTTAGAAATGTTGGCCAACTGAAAAGTATGAAAATGAAAAATATGAGCATGTACAATACTCAATACTTGGTTGGAGCTCCTTTTGCCTCAATTACTGCGTTAATGCGGCGTGGCATGGAGTCGATGAGTTTCTGGCACTGCTCAGGTGTTATGAGAGCCCAGGTTGCTCTGATAGTGGCCTTCAACTCTTCTGCGTTTTTGGGTCTGGCATTCTGCATCTTCCTTTTCACAATACCCCACAGATTTTCTATGGGGCTAAGGTCAGGGGAGTTGGCGGGCCAATTTAGAACAGAAATACCATGGTCCGTAAACCAGGCACGGGTAGATTTTGCGCTGTGTGCAGGCGCCAAGTCCTGTTGGAACTTGAAATCTCCATCTCCATAGAGCAGGTCAGCAGCAGGAAGCATGAAGTGCTCTAAAACTTGCTGGTAGACGGCTGCGTTGACCCTGGATCTCAGGAAACAGAGTGGACCGACACCAGCAGATGACATGGCACCCCAAACCATCACCCAACCATGCAAATTTTGCATTTCCTTTGGAAATCGAGGTCCCAGAGTCTGGAGGAAGACAGGAGAGGCACAGGATCCACGTTGCCTGAAGTCTAGTGTAAAGTTTCCACCATCAGTGATGGTTTGGGGTGCCATGTCATCTGCTGGTGTCGGTCCACTCTGTTTCCTGAGATCCAGGGTCAACGCAGCCGTCTACCAGCAAGTTTTAGAGCACTTCATGCTTCCTGCTGCTGACCTGCTCTATGGAGATGGAGATTTCAAGTTCCAACAGGACTTGGCGCCTGCACACAGCGCAAAATCTACCCGTGCCTGGTTTACGGACCATGGTATTTCTGTTCTAAATTGGCCCGCCAACTCCCCTGACCTTAGCCCCATAGAAAATCTGTGGGGTATTGTGAAAAGGAAGATGCAGAATGCCAGACCCAAAAACGCACTTCAAATCATCAAAATTAAATGAAATAAACATTTGAATGCATCAGTCTGTGTGCAATGAATAAATATAATGTACAAGTTACACCTTTTGAATGCAATTACTGAAATAAATCAAGTTTTTCAAAATATTCTAATTTACTGGCTTTTACCTGTATGTATATATATATTTTTATTTCCATCTTTATAAGTCAGCCATTTGCTGAAAAGTGGCTCCTGAAGCCACTTTTCATTGAAGCTTTGCTTCTTGGGTTTATTGCTCTCCATGACCAAAACAATCACGCCTAATTTAAAAGGAAAGTAATATTTTATCTGAGTTTGCTTTTGATTTTTGTTTGGTTTTGTATCGTGTGGTTATATTTATATGGTGATTAATATTCTGTGACTGTAAATTGTTGGCTTGTTGATGCGTTTATTTGTTTCTGATTTGTGTAGTTATAATTAGAGATGTCCGATAATATCGGACTGCCGATATTACCGGCCGATAAATGCTTTAAAATGTAGTATCGGAAATTATCGGTATCGGTTTCAAAAAGTAAAATGTATGACTTTTTAAAACGCCGCTGTGTACATGGACGTAGGGAGAAGTACAGAGCACCAATAAACCTTAAAGGCACTGCCTTTGCGTGCCGTCCCAATCACATAACATCTACGGCTTTTCACACACACAAGTGAATGCAAAGCATACTTGGTCAATAGCCATACAGGTCACACCGAGGGTGGCCGTATAAACAACTTTAACACTGTTACAAATATGCGCCCCACTGTGAACCCACACCAAACAAGAATGACAAACACATTTCGGGAGAACATCCGCACCGTAACACAACATAAACACAACAGAACAAATACCCAGAACCCCTTGCAGCACTAACTCCTCTGGGATGCTACAATATATACCCCCTCCCAACCCTGCCCACCTCAACGTCCACATGCTCTCTCAGGTAGAGCATGTCCCAAATTCCAAGCTGCTGTTTTGAGGCATGTTAAAAAAAATAATGCACTTTGTGAATTCAATAATAACTAGTCCTAAGTGTCCCAATACTTTTGTCAAGTTTTAGTCCCAAGTGTCCCAATACTTTTGTCTACTTTTAGTCTGAAGTGTCCCAAGACTTTTGTCTAGTGTACCTACCTTGTCTGCATTGTGTGGGCACGTTGGTGCTTCCTGCTTTTAAGCAGCCATCTTAAAAAAAACAGCAGCGCAGCAGCATCAGCGCAGCGGTTCTTTGAAGGCTCATAAAATCAAAACCGGAGCAGTTAGAAAAATTATTTCGATAACTTTTATTTGGAAGGGTTCAATCTCTCTCCTGAGTTATTTTGAAGCTGATACGACAAACGCGCTCAGAGGAGATAATGTTTGAAGAGAAGTGACCGGTTTATAAAAAAAATTTGTTTTGAAGGGGAAATTGCAAACATCCTGTTGATTTTTGCTGGGGGTTGTCAATATATGAAATGTAGGTCTAAGTGAGACCTACATAGAGGTTTTTTTTTTTTTTCATGTCTCTCCGACCTTCCCAGTGGGAGTTACAGGCAGTTTTGTCATTTTTTTTCTTCCGAGGAGCAGTTTTTTCTGCGGTTTTTGATTTGGTGTTAGGTTTTTTTATTAGATCGCAATTTTTGCCAGTCCTGATGTGTGTGTTCAGTTTGGTGAGTTTTGAAGCATGTTAAGAGGGTGAAAATACAGCTCAAAGAGGCAAAAGTTACTGTTTTTAGTACTTGTTTGTCTTGAAGGGGGAATTGCCAACTTCCTGTTGATTTTTGCCCGAGGAAATTAATTAATGAAAAGTAGGTCTAAGTAAGACCTACATAGAGGTTTTTGTTTCATGTCTCTACAACATTCGTACTGGGAGTTATAAGCAGTTTTCTTTCTAGGGGGCGCTAGAGCGCAATTTTGAGTTTTGGGGTTTGGTTTTTTGTGTAAAATTTGGTGAGTTTTGAAGCATGCTAAGGGGGTCAAATTACAGCGCAAAGTTGCGGAAGAATAATAATAATAAAACCTTACAAATTCAATAGGTCCTTATGTCCCATTGCATAAGGACTCCCTTTGGGAGTCCTTATACAATGGGCCATGCGGGCCCTAAATATGGCAGTGCCATGTTGGCATTTCTTTCCATAATTTGAGTTGATTTATTTTGGAAAACCCTTGTTACATTGTTTAATGCATCCAGCGGGGCATCACAACAAAATTAGGCATAATAATGTTTTAATTCCATGACTGTATATATCGATATCGGTATCGGCAATTAAGAGTTGGACAATATCGGAATATTGGATATCGGCAAAAAAGCCATTATCGGACATCTCTAGTTATAATTATATGCTTTTACCGTATTTTCCGCACCATAAGCCGCCCTGGTTTATAAGCCGCGCCTTCAATGAACGGCATATTTCAAAACTTTGTCCACCTATAAGCCGCCCCGTGTTGTAAGCCGCATCTAACTGCGCTAAAGGAATGTCAAAAAAACAGTCAGATAGGTCAGTCAAACTTTAATAATATATTAAAAACCAGCGTGATGTGGGCGCGCATGGAGTCGTATATCAACATGGACGGAGCTGCGTGAAAAAAGCCACCCGGCCTCTTCGCGTAAACTTAAACTTACCTTAACCACTCGCTCATCTTTTCTTCATCCATCCATCCCTTCGAGTTAGCTTTTATGATGACGCCGGCTGGAAAGGTCTCTTTTGGCAAAGTCTTCCTTTTGAATATCACCATGGGTGGAAGTTTCTGGCCATTAGCATGGCAAGCTAGAACCACAGTGAAGGATGACTTCTCATTCCCTGTGGTGCGAATATTCACCGTACGTGCTCCCGTTGTATCCACAGTGCGGTTCACAGGAATATCAAAAGTCAGTGGAACCTCGTCCATGTTGATAATGTTCTCTGGCCGGATCTTTTTTTCAGCTATCTTGTTTTTACAATATGCACGGAAAGTAGCCAGCTTTTCTTGAAAGTCTTTAGGCAGTTGCTGTGAAATAGTAGTCCGTGTGCGGATGGAGAGATTGCGTCTTTTCATGAACCGGAAACCTGTCGCTTAGTAGGAGCCATTTTGTGGTCTTTACAGATGTAAACACACAAAGGAAATGAAACGTAATATCCGCGCGCTTCTTCTTCTTCTTCTACGCGGGCGGGTGGTTGCTTACAGTAGAAGAAGAAGCGCTTCCTGTTCTATGGGGGCGGGTGCTTACCTTGGCGGTTGCTTGCGTAGAAGAAGAAGCACTTCCTCTTCTACGGGGAAAAAGATGGCGGCTGTTTACCGTAGTTGCGAGACCGAAACTTTATGAAAATGAATCTTAATATTAATCCATATATAAAGCGCACCGGGTTATAAGCCGCACTGTCAGCTTTTGAGTAAATTTGTGGTTTTTAGGTGCGGCTAATAGTGCGGAAAATACGGTAATTGTATTGAGTTTGTGGACCCCAGGAAGACTAGTGAGTTGTTGTGGCAACCAGCTAATGAGGATACTTAATAAAAATCTAATCAAATCAAATACCAGAAATGCAGTATTTGTCATCGATTAAAACTTTCAGCAAATCAAAATTTAAGAAATTTTACAGGAAAGCTCATTACTTCGAAGTTGACCAATAAAAATGCAATAAAGGGGGACGGAAATGTGACCAGGCAAATATAAACAAAACAAAACACCGGCAGAAAGCGATAATCGGTTTTAAAAAAATGTAATTTTGACCCAGAGAAGGCGGGGTCGGTAAAAAAAAAAAATAATCTCATACCTGCCAACTACTCCGGTTTTCCCGTAATCCGTACGGTTTTCATCAACCTATTCCGGGTTACGGTTGCAGTGATAAAAAATACGTTTTTCATTAATTTAAAAAAAAAAAGGGTGAAAACTACGCGAATTGCACCTTGTGCAGACAAGATTTTTCGATCGGACACGGAGGAATTAGCGA
Organism: Nerophis lumbriciformis; assembly: GCF_033978685.3. Taxonomy (NCBI): domain Eukaryota; kingdom Metazoa; phylum Chordata; class Actinopteri; order Syngnathiformes; family Syngnathidae; genus Nerophis; species Nerophis lumbriciformis. The sequence goes on from NC_084549.2 coordinate 5,542,098, forward strand.
TGTAAAAGACCACGTTGGGACAAAAAAAACACAAGTCTAATGCCGTTGCTAGCGATACAAGTGGAAAACTTTCAACGTTTTTCGTCGCCCAAACAGATTCTTTGGATGTGATAAATGCCGAAGTTTTATTTACGGAGGCAATAATTGAGCATGGACTTCCAATCGCACTGGCTGATCACATGGGACAGTTAAATGTTTGTAATGCAACCTTTAAAAATCATTACGCGGTGATCGCGGTCCCAAAAATAAACTTTTCTTGCATGATAATGTCCAGAAAAATTCGCTTTATATTACTATAGAGTCCTTTTAACGAATGAGTTTGATGGTTTATCACAAACCTTAAATGAAAGAAGTCCTTTGTTCTCCTGCACCATGCATGCGCTTTGGCCTTGCTTCGTGTTTGGTGCGCAATCCTGTCGGCTGTATTTCACAGCACGACATACTGTTAAAAGTGTTTATACTATTTATGCTTTCAAGTCCAAGTTGAAGAAATCTTGTTAAATGTTGACAGCATAACTACCAAAATACAGAAGTATGTCCTTAATATTTTTGCAGTGCTATTTCTGTTGAAAAGTTCAAATGATTACATTAGAGATGTGATGTACCACTTTTCAAGTGTCTGATGGCTTAAATTCATTTTCATTAATTTTTCATATTTTGAATTCTTTTGAAAGGCTTACAAAAAAACTACATTTGAATTGTAATTCCATGCTATTGACAGGACTATTAATTGTAATGAAGTTAGCTTACCATGTTTACAGTATGATAATTGTGATAGAAATGTGAATTTTAGGCACAGAATATTTTTTACAATTGAACAAGGCAGTAGATTATACAAGCTTGGACAGAAAGTTAATAATGACACCAATTTTTTTTTGAATGGAATTGTTTAGTACTGTTTTACCATTTGTTTACTGTAAAAGGTGTTTATACTTTCAATTAACAAATTGAAGTCTTGTGAAAGGTTGACAGGATAACTGGCATTAACTGTCAAAATAATTTCAAACTATTGAAGTTAGCTTACAGAATAAACATGTCAATCAACCCATATGATTTTTGCTGTAATATTTTTGTTTTGAAAAGTCACTGTGACTGATAGAAAAGTGATGGTTTTAGCAACATTTTAACCTGTCTGAATGCTAATAATCATTTTGCGTCGGGGGGGCGAAGCCCTGAACCCTCCACCAGGACTTTGTCCTGGACCTACCGGGGCCTGCGGCCCTTGGACCCTGGCTACTAGGTTTTTCTGATTTCAAAAGTTGGCAGGTATGTAATCTGTGTCCCGGGGATGCGCGGACTTCCGGAAATGCGCGTCCTTTTTGATTTCAATGCGTAAAAAGACACAAAAAGTGCGTTAACGCCAACACTGCCCTGCCTTCTACCTGAGTGCAGCTGGACAGGCTCCGCCCCCTCCTTTCCAACGACATGGAGAGATAGCGGTGGAAAAATAGATAACGGATTGAGGAAGTATCAAGTAGCTTTGAGTTGACTCATATTTTACTGCGACACTGGATCTGTGTCGCCTTGGAAACGCTGGAGACGAAAGTGGCGTGCTTTGCTTTGCGGAACGCAGAACTTTCTCGCCTCCGCCAAATAAGTTATGTTTGTCTTAGGGATGTCCCGATCCGATATTTGGATCGGATCGGCTGCCGATATTTGCCAAAAATTGTGTATCGGCAAGGCATGGGAAAATGCCGATCCAGATCCAGTTTTAAAAAAAAAACTCCGGTCCGTGTTTTCCAACGCACCGATTTAAATAATACATTCCACTTTTCTGCTGATCCGTAATTTCCGTTCCGCATTTTCCAGCACACCTTAAACACATCCACAATTCTCACGCAGTTGCTTTTAGCTGCTGGTATTACACGACAGGCTCTTCTTACTCTTTCCTGTGTCTCCCTCTCACAGACAGCAAGCGCACCTTCTTACACACGTCACATACTGTCACGACATACGTCACATACGTATACGTCCTCTCCCAGCAGAGAGCGAGGTAGCGGCTTTGCTAACGTTAGCTGTGATGCTAGCACAGCCGCTAAGGTGCGCGCCTGCTCAAGCGTCCTCTGCGCACGGCAAATCTATGCCACGCACAAAATCAAATAAAAAAATAAGCGCATGACAATTTTCGACACACGGACACGACAGAGACAACAGTTTTCGTCATCATTGTTCAAATATTGTGACGTCTGTCGAGACGCTTATCTCCATTCGGTGCCACACGTCCACTCCATCAAAATGCTGAGGCAAAAATTTCCACATCAACACCGTATGAAAAAATTAGTGATTTTTTTTAGTTGTGATTTCCTTCTCTGCATGAAAGTTTAAAAGTAGCATATATTAATGCAGTATGAAGAAGAATGTTTTAATGTAGACATGCAAGCCTTGAAAGAACATTTTGAAAATCAAGACTAAATTTCCTGCAAATGGGTGCATTTCTACCCTATATTTTAACTTTAGATTTATTCTCATATCAAACTCTTTTGGCTGTCTTTTTGACACTTACATCTGGCGCCCCCCTCCACACCCTGGATTATAAATAATGTAAATAATTCAATGTGATTATCTTGTGTGATGACTGTATTATGATGATAGTATATATCTGATAGTATATATCTGTATCATGAATCAATTTAAGTGGACCCCGACTTAAACAAGTTGAAAAACTTATTGGGGTGTTACCATTTAGTGGTCAATTGTACGGAATATGTACTTCACTGTGCAACCTACTAATAAAAGTCTCAATCAATCAATCAAAACACACAGAATCATCATACTGCTGTGATTATATGCATCAAGTGTTCATTCAAGGCTAAGGCAAAATATCGAGATATATATTGTGTATCGCAATATGGCCTTAAAATATCGCAATATTTAAAAAAGGCCATATCGCCCAGCCCTAGTTT
>NC_084549.2:5550000-5585000 GCF_033978685.3 Nerophis lumbriciformis
GTACCTTGTCTGCGTATCCAACTCAAAGTCCTCCTGGTAAGAGTCTCTGTTGTCCCAGTTCTCCACAGGCCAATGGTAAAGCATGACTGTCATCTTCCGGGAATGTAAACAATGAAACACCGGCTGTGTTATCCGGCACAACAGTCAGGGGGTGCATTCTACGGCGGGGGGTGCGTAATCCGGCACAACACCTGCCGCAATACACCGCTTCCCACCTACAGCTTTCTTCCTTGCTGTCTCCATTGTTCATTGAACAAATTGCAAACGATCCACCAACACAGATGTCCAGAATACTGTGCGATGAAAACAGACAACTTAATAGCTGGCCACCATGCTGTCCCAAAATGCCCTCCACAATCCGTGACGTCACGCGCTGACGTCATCATACCGAGACGTTTTCAGCAGGATATTTCGCGCCAAATTTCAAATTGTTAAAACTTTAGTAAACTAACCGGGCCGTATTGGCATGTGTTGCAATGTTAAGATTTCATCACTGATATATAAACTATCAGACTGCGTGGTCGGTACTAGTGGGTTTCAGTAGGCCTTTAATGATGCACTTACATTATTATATCAACTATCAGAGACAGAAACTCTTCATTTAACATAATGTCCTTTTTTTGCTGCTTCAACACAGCTCAATCAACACAGAAAAAGGTCAAGTGAAATAACAGACAGACAGGGCTTTGCTGTCCGTAACACACACACACCGCAAAATGAGCTAACGTTACGCTAAAAGCGAATTAGCCTTCACCTCAAGCCAGGACTGCGAGCGAGCTGAGCTGCAGTTTAAGTTTCTAGAAGGTCAACGGGCTGATAGTGATGTTGCTAGTAGTTGATTATCATTTGGGGAGAGTCGGCTGCCTGATGCCCCGTATCGAAACGGTTCAATACAAATACACGTACCGTTACACACTTCTTCTTCTCCACTTTACACACTCTGCTCCTCTTCCAAGTGTGCGTACGACGCCATGTCGGCGCTCCACGGTCAGGTCATCAACGGCGTGAAGATGAAGGTGATGCTGGCCGATCCTCCCCGAGAGGAATCCCACAAAAGGCTTCGCACCTACTAGGAGGTGAGCAGAGGACAGGTAAGTGCGTGCTGTTGTCACCAAGTGATGGTGGTGTTCCAGTGGTCACGTGACATCTGACTAATAAACACATCAACCATCAGCATTCACTTAGGATCCTTTTTCTTGTTGCTAGCAACAAGTTCCTTGTACAACTTCCACGAGGAACTTCTAAAAGTTCCTTGTTAAAATTGTTGGAAGTTCTACAATGAACTTCGAGACGTTCCTTCAACAAGGAACGTCTAGAAGTTCCTTGTAGAACTTCCATGAGGGACTGCTACAGCTTACTCAAGGAACTTCTAGAAGGAACTTCTAAAAGTTCCTTGTTAAAATTGTAGGAGTTCTACAAGGAACTTCAAGACGTTCCTTGTTGAAGGAACATCTAGAAGTTCCTTGTAGAACTTCCATGAGGAACTTCTTCAGCTTACTCAAGGAACTTCTAGAAGGAAGTTCTAAAAGTTCCTTGTTAAAATTGTAGGAGTTCTACAAGGAACTTCTAGAAGGAAGTTCTAAAAGGAAGTTCTAAAAATTCCTTGTTAAAATTGTAGAAGTTCTACAAGGAACTTTGAGACGTTCCTTGTTGAAGCAACGTCTAGAAGTTCCTTGTAGAACTTCCATGAGGAACTTCTACAGCTTACTCAAGGAACTTCTAAAAGTTCCTTGTTCAAATTGTAGAAGTTCTACAAGGAACTTTTAGAAGTTCTACAAGGAACTTTGAGACGTTCCTTCAACAAGGAACGTCTAGAAGTTCCGTGTAGAACTTCCATGAGGGACTGCTACAGCTTACTCAAGGACATTCTAGAAGGAACTTCTAAAAGTTCCTTGTTAAAATTGTAGGAGTTCTACAAGGAACTTTTAGAAGTTCTACAAGGAACTTCAAGACGTTCCTTGTTGAAGGAACGTCTAGAAGTTCCTTGTAGAACTTCCATGAGGAACTTCTACAGCTTACTCAAGGAACTTCTAAAAGTTCATTGTTAAAATTGTAGAAGTTCTAGAAGTTCCTTGTAGAACTTCCATGAGGAACTTCTACAGCTTACTCAAGGAACTTCTAAAAGTTCATTGTTAAAATTGTAGAAGTTCTACAAGGAACTTTTAGAAGTTCTACAAGGAACGTCTAGAAGTTCCGTGTAGAACTTCCATGAGGGACTGCTACAGCTTACTCAAGGAAATTCTAGAAGGAACTTCTAAAAGTTCCTTGTTAAAATTGTAGGAGTTCTACAAGGAACTTTTAGAAGTCCTACAAGGAACTTCAAGACGTTCCTTGTTGAAGGAACGTCTAGAAGTTCCTTGTAGAACTTCCATGAGGAACTTCTACAGCTTACTCAAGGAACTTCTAAAAGTTCCTTGTTAAAATTGTAGAAGTTCTACAAGGAACTTTTAGAAGTTCTACAAGGAACTTTTAGAAGTTCTACAATGAACTTTGAGACGTTCCTTCAACAAGGAATGTCTAGAAGGTCTGTGTAGAACTTCCATGAGGGACTGATACAGCTTACTCAAGGAACTTCTAGAAGGAACTTCTAAAAGTTCCTTGTTAAAATTGTAGGAGTTCTACAAGGAACTTTTATAAGTCCTACAAGGAACTTCAAGACGTTCCTTGTTGAAGGAACGTCTAGAAGTTCCTTGTAGAACTTCCATGAGGAACTTCTACAGCTTACTCAAGGAACTTCTAAAAGTTCCTTGTTAAAATTGTAGAAGTTCTACAAGGAACTTTTAGAAGTTCTACAAGGAACTTTGAGACGTTCCTTCAACAAGGAACGTCTAGAAGTTCCGTGTAGAACTTCCATGAGGGACTGCTACAGCTTACTCAAGGAAATTCTAGAAGGAACTTCTAAAAGTTCCTTGTTAAAATTGTAGAAGTTCTACAAGGAACTTTTAGAAGTTCTACAAGGAACTTTGAGACGTTCCTTCAACAAGGAACGTCTAGAAGTTCCGTGTAGAACTTCCATGAGGGACTGCTACAGCTTACTCAAGGAAATTCTAGAAGGAACTTCTAAAAGTTCCTTGTTAAAATTGTAGAAGTTCTACAAGGAACTTTTAGAAGTTCTACAAGGAACTTTGAGACGTTCCTTCAACAAGGAACGTCTAGAAGTTCCGTGTAGACCTTCCACGAGGGACTGCTACAGCTTACTCAAGGAAATTCTAGAAAGAACTTCTAAAAGTTCCTTGTCAAAATTGTAGGAGTTCTACAAGGAACTTTTAGAAGTTCTACAAGGAACTTCAAGACGTTCCTTGTTGAAGGAACGTCTAGAAGTTCCTTGTACAACTTCCATGAGGGACTTCTACAGCTTACTCAAGGAACTTCTAAAAGTTCCTTGTTAAAATTGTAGATGTTCTACAAGGAACTTTTAGAAGTTCTACAAGGAACTTTGAGACGTTCCTTCAACAAGGAACGTCTAGAAGTTCCGTGTAGAACTTCCACGAGGGACTGCTACAGCTTACTCAAGGAAATTCTAGAAGGAACTTCTAAAAGTTCCTTGTCAAAATTGTAGGAGTTCTACAAGGAACTTTTAGAAGTTCTACAAGGAACTTCAAGACGTTCCCCGTTGAAGGAACGTCTAGAAGTTCCTTGTAGAACTTCCATGAGGAACTTCTACAGCTTACTCAAGGAACTTCTAAAAGTTCCTTGTTAAAATTGTAGAAGTTCTACAAGGAACTTTTAGAAGTTCTACAAGGAACTTCAAGACGTTCCTTGTTGAAGGAACGTCTAGAGGTTCCTTGTACAACTTCCATGAGGGACTTCTACAGCTTACTCAAGGAACTTCTAGAAGGAACTTCTAAAAGTTCCTTGTTAAAATTGTAGGAGTTCTTCAAGGAACTTTTAGAAGTTCTACAAGGAACTTCTAGACGTTCCTTCAACAAGGAACGTCTAGAAGGAACTTCCAGAACTGCTAGAAGTTCCTTGTTAAAATTGTAGAAGTTCTACAAGGAACTGTAGAAGTTCCTTGAAGAACTTCTAAAAGTTCCTTGTTGAAGGAACGTCTAGAAGTTCCTTGTAGAACTTCTACAACTTACTCAAGGAACTTCTAGAAGGAACTTATAAAAGTTCCTTCTTAAAATTGTAGAAGTTCTACAAGGAACTTTTAGAAGTTCTACAAGGAACTTCTAGACGTTCCTTCAAAAAGGAACGTCTAGAAGTTCCTTGTAGAACTTCCATGAGGAACGTCTACAACTTCTTCAAGGAACGTCGAGAAATATCTTCTAGAAGGAACTTCCAGAACTGCTAGAAGTTCCTTGTTAAAATTGCAGAAGTTTTACAAGGAATTTTTTGAATTTCTACGAGGAACTTCTAGACGTTCCTTAGAACACTGTGCACGTGTCGTTCTGCAACCGCTTCGGATTCAGTGGACATCCGGCATAAGTCTTACAAGTACGCTCTAGAATTACTAGAAGTCATACAAGTATGTGCTAGGACTTCTAGAACTAAGTCGTACAAGTACGTTCTAGAACTTCGAGAAGTAAGTCGAACAAGTACGTTCTAGAACTTTTGGAAGTAAGTCGTACAAGTACGTTCTAGAACTTCTAGAGGTATGTCATACAAGTACGTTCTAGAACGTCTAAAAGTAAGTCGTACAAGTACGTTCTAAAACGTCGAAGTCGTACAAGTACGTTCTAGAACGTCTAAAAGTAAGTCGTACAAGTACGTTCTAAAACGTCGAAGTCGTACAAGTACGTTCTAGAACGTCTAAAAGTAAGTCGTACAAGTACGTTCTAGAACGTCGAGAAGTCGTACAAGTACGTTCTAGCACGTCTAAAAGTAAGTCGTACAAGTACGTTCTAGAACTTCTAGAAGTCGTACAAGTACGTTCTAGAACGTCAAAAAGTAAGTCGTACAAGTACGCTCTAGATCGTCAAGAAGTCATTTGTACAAGTACGTTCTAGGACTTCTAGAAGTCGTACAAGTATGTTCTAGAACTTATAGAAGTAAGTCGTACAAGTATGTCCTAGAAGTAAGTCGTACAAGTACGTTCTAGAAGTAAGTCGTGCAAGTACGTTCTAGAACTCTAGAGGTAAGTCGTTACAAGTATGTTTTAGAACTTTCAGAAGTAAGTAGTACAAGTAAGTACTAGGAATTTTAGAAGTCGCACAAGTAAGTCCTGGAATTTCTAGAAGTAAGTCGTACAAGTACGTTCTGGGACTTTTAGAAGTAAGTTGTACATGTTCGTTCTACAACTGCTAGAAGTAAGTCGTACAAGTACGTTCTAGAACTTTGAGAAATAAGTTGTACAAGTACGTTCTAGGACTCCTAGAAGTAAGTCGTACAAGTAGGTTGTAGGACTTCTAGAAGTAAGTCATACCAGTAGGTTCTAGAACTTTTAGAAGGAAGTTGTACAACTAAGTCCTATAACTTTTACAGGTCGTACAACAAGTTCTAGAACTTTTAGAAGAAAGTCATAGAAAAAGTTGTACAAGTAAGGTAGTAGTATTAAGTAGTAGAAGGAAGTTGTACATGTAAGGTAGTAGTATTAGGAGTAGTATTAAGTTGTACAAGTAAGGTAGTAGTATTAAATTGCGCAAGTAAGGTAGTATTAAGTTGTACAAGTATAGTATTAAATTGTACGGGTAGGGTTGTAGTAATATTAGGTTGTACAAGTGAGGTAGTATTAAGTTGTACAAGAAAGGTAGTATTAATTAGTCGTTTTAAGTTGTACAACTATGGTAGTAGTTTTTGTAGTAGTAAGTAGTTGTCCAAGTAAGATGGTAGTATTAGAAGTAGTAATAAGTTGTACAAATATGGCACTAGTGCTAAGTAGTATTCGTAGTACTCAGTAGTATTAGGTAGTACAACACTGCCCTCTGCTGGTGCTGTAGGAGTACTAAGTAGTCCTTGGTAGTACAACACTGCCCTCTGCTGGTGCATTAGCAGTAGTACTATTAGGTAGTACAACACTGCCCTCTGCTGGTGCATTAGTAGTAGTACTATTAGGTAGTACAACACTGCCCTCTGCTGGTGCATTAGTAGTACTGCTTGACAAGACTGGTCACATGACGTGTGTGTGAGTGAGTAACTGTGCAGCTTCTTGTTTCCCAGGCGACTGTTTTGACTGACCCGACACCTTGACCTGACCGACACCCACTCTTTGGACCGACCTGTTGACACGACCTTTGACCTTGCATGTGGATCACACTTGTTTGATTTTACTTCACATTTGTGCACGGCGGCTACAGAAGTTTTCCTTTTTGACCTTCTCGTCCCCGAGTGTTTCCTGCCTTCAAGTAGAAATAAACTTTTCAACACCCACGTGGTTTCCCCGTGTGACTTCCTGACCACAACGATAATCATTGATTGACTATTTTATTCATGAACATCACTTCCAGTCACACCAAGACTGAAGTCTCCTTTGGTTCCAGGTCAACATTCCGTGTGATTCCAAGAAGGAACTGGCTGCATTTCTTAGAACAGAATCAGCGTGTTCACTTCTTTACACCAGGGGGGGGCGGAGTCAAACAGTCATGTGACCATATGTCCATCAGTCTTTTGTGGTCCTTAAGTTTGTCCCGCTCAGTCGTCCAATGCCAGTGTGTTGAGCTCCTCGTCTAAATCTTCTAGATCTTCTCCAGTGAACAAGTTCTCATCCACCGGCACGTCCTCTTCTTCTTCATCCTCCTCCTCCTCCTCCTCCTCAGCCCCTGGTGGGACGTTGGCGTCGGTGCCTCCACAAGCTCCGTTTAACTGCTCTGTGGGCACAAAAGTCTCTTTGTCTTCACTTAAGGTTCAAGGTTCAACTTTATTGTCCCCGCGGGGAAATTTGTCTTGGGCACAGTGCATCATTGCTTTCTTAACATACCCAAAAACAACAGAACAAAAACACAAGCACAGACACAACCATACAACTAACATTTAAACATCAGAACATGGAGCTTGATAGACATAGGTGGCACTTTGATGTAGGCATAAAATCTACAGTATGGAGATAAAGATAAAGTACCAATGTGCATTGCACTAGAGCTCATGGATAAAGTGCTGTGTGCTAAAGTGCTTAGTTCTAAAGTGCTATGTGCTAAAAAAGTGCTAACCTATGTATTAAAATTCTATTGCACATTGTTTGGTCAGCTTAATGGAGGCTGGGACAAATGATAATTTGAGGCGGTTAGATTTGCATAGTGGGACCCGGAGTCTTCTCCCTGATGGCAGGGTTCCATATTCAGGAAAGGGTGGGTGTTGTGAGTTGGAAATAATTTTCTTAGCTTAAAGTATCAGTAGAGAGTAAAAACAAGTTGACTTCAATGTTTACTTATATGGCCCAAAATCACCAGCGTCTCAAAGGGCTGCACAAGCCACAACGATATTGTGTCCATTAAACATATCAATTGTATTTACAATCCACAAAGTATGTGAAAATATCGTCTAAACATAAAAAAAACGCCACAAATTCAGTCGGCCGTTTTGATTATTCCGCTCCAAACACCTTGGGTAATTCCCGTAGTCACACTTCTGCACTCTGACCACATTATTAGGTCAGTCATATTGTAAATATGTGCTGTTTATCATTCACAATCCTTATGTTAGACAAGAACACATGTTTTTATGCATTCTAAATGGTAAATAAATATCTAACAACTGAGTCAAAAGATGGAGGGACCTGTCATTATACTCTCTAAAAACATCCAGAAAGTACCAACAATATTCCATTTCCATGTCATGACCTGAAAATGAACCAAATATGAGTGATATTGTTATTATAAGTGCTAACGCAGACGGACTATTTTAATGCTTACGCTGCTAAAGGTTTTTAATGATTTGCTTTTAATATCTGATTCTGGCAGCTCTGCCATTTTAGATCTTACAGCTGCCTTTGACACAGTCGACCACACAATTCTTTTAGATCGCCTGAGAGACTGTGTGGGTGTCAGGGGGACTGCATTAGAGTGGTTCAGATCCTACCTGTCAGAAAGGTCCTTCTCTGTCAGGCTGGGGGACGCCACTTCTTCTTCTGCTCCGCTTTACTGTGGTGTCCCCCAGGGATCTATTCTAGGCCCCATCCTGTTCGCTCTATACCTCCTTCCTCTTGGAGAGATTTTTAAGAGGCATGGAGTGTCTTATCACTTTTATGCTGACGACTGCCAAATTTATATGCCTATTTCAAAAGGCCACGGCCCCCTGACACCCCTTCTCAACTGTCTATGCCACGTCAAGGCTTGGTTAGCCCAGAATTTTTTAATAATGAATGAGGGGAAAACGGAAATTTTAGTGTTTGGTCCGGCCCTCACTGACTTGGGACCATTGCAAAATTATGTGCGTCCCAAAGTCATCAGCCTTGGCGTCACTATAGACAGCCATTTTAAACTTGACAAACAAGTCAATGGCGTTTTAAAATCGTGTTTTTATCATCTTCGTCTTTTAGCAAAGGTAAAACCGTTTTTATCTTTTAACCTTTTTGAACAAGTGGTGCATGCTTTTATTTCAAGTCGCCTGGACTACTGCAATGCACTTTATGCTGGCATTAGCCAAAAAGCTCTCTCCCGGTTGCAGTTAGTCCAGAATGCGGCAGCACGACTTTTAACAGGGGCCAGGAGACGCCAGCATATAACCCCAATCCTTGAGAGTTTGCACTGGCTCCCTGTTCATTTTAGAATTGATTTTAAAACCTTGCTATTTGTTTTTAAAGCTTTACATGGACTGGCACCTCAGTATATCTCGGACCTCATCCAAACTTACAATCCTGCGCACGCTCTGAGGTCCGAGAGCCAGCTCCAGCTCGTGGTGTCCAAGACGAGACTTAAAACCAGGGGAGACAGGGCCTTCTCTGTGGTCGGCCCTAAGCTCTGGAACACTCTGCCCCTCCATGTTCGAACTGCTCCCACAGTGGAGTGTTTTAAGTCTCGTCTTAAGACCCACTTTTATTCTCTGGCTTTTAACACTACGTGAGTTGTGTGGTCCTCTGTTGTCCTCTGTGTTTTTAAAATGTTGCTTTCTATTTACTGTTTTAATTGGTTTTACCCTTTGAAATTGTTTTTAATCATATTTATTTTTTATTGTTTTTAATTGTGTTTAATATTGTTGTGCAGCACTTTGGAAACATTTTGTTGTTTAAATGTGCTATATAAATAAAGTGGATTGGATTGGATTGGATTGTTGACACATTGCTTCTGCTTGGTCTCAAACTTGCTAAAAGTACATTCTAGATTATACTTCATGCATCTCTCACCTGCTAGTAGATTATATATCATTATATTACTATTGTTAGTTTGTATGTTTAGCACCGAGCAATGCTGCTAATGCTAGAGTGTCACAATAAAGCGACATCCGTTTAGCACTCGGCTTCTAAATTTTTTGCTCATCCTCTTTGTGTTCGGGTTCAAAAATAAAATGTTCTGCATCATAATTAGTCCCAAAGTAACTGCTGTTGGTTCTCACAAAGTCTGCTTGATTAGCATTGTTGTTGATGGGTAAGGGATCTACGTCACGGATCGCATGACCGGCGTCCTCATTATCTCTCAAAATGGCTTAGAAATCTCTGAGATTGATACTTATTTGATATCTATTTACTTGCAAACTTTATCAGTCTTTAGGTGTCATAAATCAGATATATATGATAATAGCTTCAATATACAGGCAACTTGTTTTTACACTCTACTGATACTTTAAACTTAAAGGGGAACTGCACTTTCTTTGGAGCTTTGCCTATCGTTAATCATGATCAAAGACATGACAATGATGTATTTTTTAATGCATTTCAAATAATAAATAATTGCGATCAAAAGTCATCTTGCAAAAACCAAAGCCAGTGAAGTTGTCACGTTGTGTAAATGGTAAATAAAAAGAGAATACAACAAATCCTTTTCAACTTATATTCAATTGAATAGACTGCAAAGACAAGATATTTCATGTTCACACTGAGAAACTTATTTCATTTTTGCAAATAATCATTAATTTAGAATTTAATGACAGCAACACATTGCAAAAAAGTTGTCATAGGGGCATTTTTACCACTGTGTTACATGGCCTTTCCTTTTAACAACACTCAGTAAAGGTTTGGGAACTGAGGAGACACATTTTTGAAGTGGAATTCTTTCCCATTCTTGCTTGATGTACAGCTTAAGTTGTTCAACAGTCCGGGGGTCTCCGTTGTGCTATTTTAGGCTTCATAATGCACCACACATTTTCAATGGGAGACAGGTCTGGACTACAGGCAGGCCAGTCTAGTACCCACACTCTTTTACTATGAAGCCACGCTGTTGTAACAGGTGGCTGGGCATTGTCTTGTTGAAATAAGCAGGGGCGTCCATGATAACGTTGCTTGGATGGCAACATATGTTGCTCCAAAACCTGTATGTACCTTTCAGCATTAATGGTGCCTTCACAGATGTGTAAGTTACCCATGTCTTGGTCACTAATACACCCCCATACCATCACACATGCTGGCTTTTACACTTTGACCCTATAGCAATCCGGATGGTTCTTTTCCTCTTTGGTCCTGAGGACACAACGTCCACAGTTTCCAAAAACTCGTCAGACCACAGAACACGTTTCCACTTTGCATCAGTCCATCTTACATGAGCTCGGGGCCCAGTGAAGCCGGCGGCGTTTCCGGGTGTTGTTGATAAATGTCTTTGGCTTTGCATAGTAGAGTTTTAACTTGCACTTACGGATGTAGCGGCCAACTGTAGTTACTGACAGTGGGTTTCTGAAGTGTTCCTGAGCCCATGTGGTGATATCCTTTACACACTGATGTCGCTTTTTGATGCAGTACTGCCTGAGGGATCCAAGGTCCGTAATATCATCGCTTACATGCAGTGATTTCTCCAGATTCTCTGAACCTTTTGATGATATTACAGACTAGATGGTGAAATCCCTAAATTCCTTGCTATAGCTGGTTGAGAAATGTTTTTCTTAAACTGTTCAACAAACAATTTGCTGTCCCTCGCCCCGTCTTTGTTTGTGAACGACTGAGCATTTCATGGAAGCTGCTTTTATACCCAATCATGGCACCCACCTGTTCCCAATTAGCCTGTTCACCTGTGGGATGTTCCAAATAAGTCTTTGATGAGCATTCCTCAACTTTCTCAGTCTTTTTTGCCACTTGTGCCAGCTTTTTTTAAACATGTTGCAGGCATCAAATTCCAAATGAGCTAATATTTGCAAAAAGTAACAACGTTTCTCAGTGTGAACATGAAATATGTTGTCTTTGCAGTCTATTCAATTGAATATAAGTTGAAAAGGATTTGTTGTATTCTCTTTTTATTTACCATTTACACAACGTGACAACTTCACTGCTTTTGGCTTTTGTATATTAACATTATGACTTATACTTGTTAAGTAAAATACTTGTTAATATTTATAATATGACTAATACTTGTTAATATTTATAATAACAATATGACTAATACTTGTTAATATTTATAATATGACTAATACTTGATACTATTTATAATAACAACATGACTAATACTTGTTAATATTTATAATAACAATATGACTAATACTTGTTAATATTTACAATATGACTAATACTTGTTAATATGTATATCACTAATACTTGTTAATATTATAATAATATGACTAATACTTGTTAATATTTATAATACCAATATGACTAATACTTGTTAATATTTATAATAACAGTATGACTAATACTTGTTAATATTCATAATATGACTAATACTTGTTAATATTTATAATAATAATATGACTAATACTTGTTAATATTTATAATACTAATATGACTAATACTTGTTAATATTCATAATAATATGACTAATACTTGTAAATATTTATAATAACAATATGACTAAAACTTGTTAATATTTATAATAACAATATGACCAATACTTGTTAATATTTATAATATAACTAATACTTGTTAATATTTATAATATGACTAATACTTGATACTATTTATAATAACAACATGACTAATACTTGTTAATATTTATAATAACAATAACACTAATACTTGTTAATATTTATAATAACAATATGACTAATACTTGTTAATATTTACAATATGACTAATACTTGTTAATATGTATATCACTAATACTTGTTAATATTTATAATAATATGACTAATACTTGTTAATATTTATAATATCAGTAATACTTGTTAATATTTATAATAACAATATGACTAATACTTGTTAATATTTATAATAATATGACTAATACTTGTTAATATTTATAATACCAATATGACTAATACTTGTTAATATTTATAATAACAGTATGACTAATACTTGTTAATATTCATAATAATATGACTAATACTTGTTAATATTTATAATAATAATATGACTAATACTTGTTAATATTTATAATACTAATATGACTAATACTTGTTAATATTCATAATAATATGACTAATACTTGTAAATATTTATAATAACAATATGACTAAAACTTGTTAATATTTATAATAACAATATGACTAATACTTGTTAATATTTATAATATGACTAATACTTGATACTATTTATAATAACAACATGACTAATACTTGTTAATATTTATAATAACAATATGACTAATACTTGTTAATATTTATAATAACAATATGACTAATACTTGTTAATATTTACAATGTGACTAATACTTGTTAATATGTATATCACTAATACTTGTTAATATTTATAATAATATGACTAATACTTGTTAATATTTATAATATCAGTAATACTTGTTAATATTTATAATAACAATATGACTAATACTTGTTAATATTTATAATAATATGACTAATACTTGTTAATATTTATAATACCAATATGACTAATACTTGTTAATATTTATAATAACAGTATGACTAATACTTGTTAATATTCATAATAATATGACTAATACTTGTTAATATTTATAATAATAATATGACTAATACTTGTTAATATTTATAATACTAATATGACTAATACTTGTTAATATTCATAATAACATGACTAATACTTGTAAATATTTATAATAACAATATGATTAAAACTTGTTAATATTTATAATAACAATATGACTAATACTTGTTAATATTTATAATATGACTAATACCTGTTAATATTTATAATAACAATATCACTAACACTTTTTGAATGTTTTTATAGTATTTTATATGCGGAGTAGAGGAGCTGGAAGCAGACCTCTATTAACGTTGATTTAATATTTCGTGTGCCGTCGTCATGACGACAGTGGACAATAAGCAACGCCCCCCCAAAAAAATGCACTTCCCCTTTAAGGATTTCTTACCGCTGTCCTGAGCCGTCATCTGAGTCTTGGTCTTGGAGGAGAAGCGGTCCCTGGCAGCCACAGTTATGCCCGTGTCATCCACCTCCTGAGGCACGAAGCGGGACAGGTCTATGTCCTGGACCTGGACCTGGGTGCTGTGGGTCTGAAGGCGAGACGCAACACCGTCAAGCATGAAGACGCCCTGCACAACAACAACAACAACATGCATCACCTCCTCATCCTCATCCTCGTCCTCATCCTCATCATCCTCGTTAGCATATCGGGCGTCGACCGCCTCCTCGTCGTCGTCGTCCACAAGTTCGGGTCGGAACTCGAAGACCTCGCGACCGCTGACCTGCAGGTGACATGATGTGAGACGTCTCCTGGGACCTGACGGTGGGCAACACCAACTCACCACCAGCGACCTGCCGGCCTTGAAGTCCGCCTTCTTCTTCTCCATCTCCGCTATCGCTTTGTCCACCTGTCAGAGCTCACCTTTAACCCCTGCACACCTGTCACCACCTGTCATCACCTGTCATCCCTCGCCACACCTTCTCCTGCCTCTTCCTCCTCTTCCACGCCAGGAAGGTCTCCAGAGTGATGCGGGTCACGCTGGCGCCGAGTGCTGAGCGCTGACAAGGAGACCAGAAGAGAGGTTGGAACACCTGGAGCGACCATTTTTTTAGATGTCCTTCTTTACCTATCGCTTTCTAATTTAAACACCTGTAGTGATGGAGCGACCATCTCTGATGCCCTTCTTTACCTCTCTCTTTCTAATTTAAACACCTGTAGCCATAGACATCTTATAAGTAGACCATACTTGCCAACCTTGAGACCTCCGATTTCGGGAGGTGGGGGGCGTGGTTAATATATATATATATATATATATATATATATATATATATATAAGAAATACTTGACTTTCAGTGAATTCTAGCTATATATATATATATATATATATATATATATAAAATAAATACTTGAATTTCAGTGTTCATTTATTTACACATATACACACACATAACACTCATCTACTCATTGTTGAGTTAAGGGTTGAATTGTCCATCCTTGTTCTACTTTCTGTCACTATTTCAGAACACACACATTATACAAATATACATTATAAAATCAATAAGAAAACGGGAGCTCTAATTCGGGAGTCTGAATTAGGATCAGAAGTTCCTATATAAACATTGCGTACTCACGTCGCCATTTTTGTATTGATTACTGCAGCTGTGCACTGGATTCATTCACAAATACAAACTACAACTCACAAACACTTTAGAGTTAGGCTCCACCATCAGAATGTGTACTTAAACTTATAAAGATCACATGGATATTATTCAGTGAGTTGATTCACCAAAACTAACCTGTTATACAGGAGGAAAAAGCACACAGGACGTTTCAATTGTTCACAGACTGGTCGCGCTCATCAGAATGACAAGACACTTCCGGTCTGCAGGTGATAGCATTCAATTGGGAAGAAACGCCCTACTGCCCCCTACTGACCAATGTGAATACTGATAAATGTGTAATGACAGCTCCAAAAACGAATTCAAACCACAAAATAAAATAAATAAATCAACACAAAAATGTGACACATTATGGGTGAGTCACATATGCATGCACAGTAGATGGCAGTATTGTCCTGTTTAAAAGTGTCACAACATTGCTGTTTACGGCAGACGAACTGTTTTACGGTAGACGCTGTTGTTGTGTGTTGTCAACACGTCACTCAGGTCCGCATGGAGCTGGAGGGGGCGTGGCCTCCAGCTCCGCCTGAATTTCGGGAGTTTTTCGGGAGGAAATTTGTCCCGGGAGGTTTTCGGGAGAGGCGCTGAATTTCGGGAGTCTCCCGGAAAATCCGGGAGGGTTGGCAAGTATGAAGTAGACGCAGTATTGGCTGCTGTGACGCGAGAAATTGGGCCGCCATCTTGAAGTGGTGATGAGGAGCCGGCGAGCAGCCTCAACTGACAGTTGACAGGTAGAAAACAAAGATGGTGTTCAGTGTTGTCCCGCTCAAATGAGCGGACTGTTGAAAATAGGAATCGGGGGATTACTTTTAATAATAATAACAATAATAATAATAATAGATTTTAATTATAAAAAAGCACTTTACATTGAGTAAACAAAGTGCTACAGTGTATTAAAAAATATATATATACGGTATATATATATATATATATGTATATATCTAAAATAAAAAATAAAAACTAGAACAGCCAAATAGCTAAAACTAGTATGCATATATCTAAAAAAAAAAAGGCTTTTTTAAAAAGAATGGTTTTAAAGCCGTTTTTAAAAGCCTCCACAGTCTGTGGTGCCCTCAGGTGGTCAGGGAGAGCGTTCCACAGACTGGGAGCGGCGGAGAAGAAAGCCCGGTCTCCCATTGTTCTCGGAGGTTTGAGGAAGTTAGCCTGTCCGGAGCAGAGGTGTCGTGTGGAGGATTTGGGGGTGAGTAGTTCTTTGAGGTAGAGGGGGGGCATTTCCATGGAGGCACTTTTCACGAGTAACATTTAACATTAACGTACTATTGGTTGTATTTTGTGAAAAGAACATTACCACAGAGTTGAGAAGGAGCAAAAATCTTCAATAGTACTGAAATAAAAAACTAAATTCACCAAGCCGCCACTGGTTATGATGCATTCTTCATTTTAGGCAAAATATAAGACAATACTTTCTTAACAGTATAATTGTAACCAGGAATACGTCTTCAAGTAACAATATTCAAATACTAACATTGTTGGGTAAGACAGAATTTGGTTTTATTCTGAATCCAGTGAAACAGATTGGTGGTTTTAGCTGATATAAAGACTTTCAGATGTTTATATATGTTTATGTTGAAGTATTTGGCAGACGCTTTTATCCAAAGCGACATACATCAAAAATACATATAAAACAATCACTGTAAACATGTTCATTTAAGGGAAGAATGTAATAGAAAATATCAACACAAAGAGTCATAAACTCTCTGCTGCTGCTGCAGCAACAGAGATACAGTCTATAAGATATATAGATATCTAATGTATTCATACATTGTTTATGTAGGATATACTAGGGCTGTAACGCTACACAACAATTTCGGTTCGGTACGTACCTCGGTTTAGAGGTCACGGTTTGGTTCATTTTTGGTACAGTAAGAAAACAACAAAACATACATTTTTGGGTTATTTATTTATACTAAATTGGCAAAATATTCCACCAAAAATATTTTTTCTTAGTGGAATATTTGATGTGAAGTAATGGTAACCTTGGATAGGTCAATAATTCATAACAACATTGATTTTGATTCAATATTATGTTTTGAGCAATGACATTTTGAAAGAAAAAAAAAAACAGCTTTGTTTTATTAGTCAACATTGCAACTTTTTCTAAATTACATTTAACCTTTAAGCTTTTTTATTTCACTTTTGTTACGTTTTTGTTTATTTTAATAGTATTTTTAGAATGTGCCGTGGGCCTTTAAAACATTAGCTGTGGGCCGCAAATGGCCTCCGGGGCACACTTTTGACATCCCTGCTATAGATAATAAAACATTAAATGTGATAAATCTATGGATAAAAAGCAGAGCCTGGCGACGCATGCGCGTTTATCATAACTCTCTCTCTCTCTCTGTCTCTGCCCCTCCCTCACCAATGCTGCTGTTTGTTTCGTTTTTAACCCCTTCTTAACCCTGAACGTACATTGAAAATACACGCAACCCTATCTCAAAATGCCGGACATTTGAGGCATTTAAGAAACTCCGCCCTGACAGCTCCGCAAAAGAGGACATGTCCGGTGAAAAGAGGACGTATGGTCAGTCTATTCTAGCCCGTTAGCTTTTAGCATGCCGTGTGTTGTGCCTCGGTGTGCATTGTTTACACAACGTGCGTTACGCTACTTAATATGTCCGTGTGGAAACACGTTCGGTACACCTCCGAACCGAACCGGAATCCCCGTACCGAAACGGTTCAATACAAATACACGTACCGTTACACCCCTAGGATATACACATGTATATATAACCTAATCATATTGTTTCTTCAATTTAAAAATAGCTGACCGTTTTTTTCACCCTTCTCTGGGAGTATATTCCCAGTTTTGATCTGGGACGTCTGGTCACTTATAGCAGTGGTCCCCAACCTTTTTGTAACTGTGAATATTCTATTACCATACCGGCCAACTTTTGAAATCAGAAAAACCTAGTAGCCAGGGTCCAGGGGACAAAGTCCTGGTGGGGGGTTCAGGGGGGCGAAGCCCCCCGACGCAAAATGATTATTAGCATTCAGACAGGTTAAAATGTTGCTAAAACCATCACTGTTTGGGCGACGAAAAACGTTGAAAGTCTTCCACTTGTATCGCTAGCAACGGCATTAGACTTGTGTTTTTTTGTCCCAACGTGGTCTTTTACATCGCTAATTCCTCCGTGTCCGATCGAAAAATCTTGTCTGCACAAGGTGCAATTCGCGTAGTTTTCACCCTTTTTGGAACGGATAATTATTCCCGGATAGGCTTTTGAATATTCTTCACGGAATGACTGCCGTTTTCTTTTCGGTTTAAGACTCGTTTGCGATTTTTCTACGGCTGATTCCATGATCGTTCGCTCGTTTGGAAACAATGGCAACTGTATGGCGTCACATTAGTGCCAAAAATCAGAGCGCATAAAAACTGTTATCCCGCGCTGATTCTCCACTTCGTGCGCGCGCGCGACACCATTTTGCGCGCGCGTGGTGCCTTTCTGCGCTCGCGCCGTCTCGGTCTGTGCGCTCTCTGTGTACTTCTGGCATCTCTCCTTGCGCTGTCATGTTTCTTTTTGGCACTTTGGGGGCGGGTATGCTTAGACGGCCCCTTCTTTCTGATTGGTTGTGAGCATTTTTCATATGACCAATCATTCTCCAGTGTAGCAACGTTGTAGCCATCTTACTTCGGACATCTAGCCTCAATCATTACATTGATGTCAATGGTACATGTACTACTTAAATTACCATAACTTGCTCGATTTTCGACCAATTTACAAACGGTTTGCCTTGTTACAAATCTTGTTACATGTAGATATGACATAGGATGCTGTACCTGTTGAAATGACCTCTTTCGCTTAAAAAAAAAAAAAGACTTAATTGTGCAACATAGTTGTGTAGGGTCAGTGTTAGTCAGTTCTCTGATTATTTTAAACTGTTTCAGAATACATTATTAAAAGCTATTTTTAACATTTTAAAAACAAAATTCAAAGATTATTTCATTACTTTTATGGCTGAATCAAAAGAAATTCCATAAATTAGAAAACAAATGTTCAAGAAGAAGTGAAATTATAAAATAATGTTATGGTTGGATGTTATTGCTGGTGGACCAGTTCTGGCTGAAAGATGTGATTATGGTGTTTGTTGTCTTATTATTTATTTGGGTCACATTTTGTATTACCCTGTATTGTGTTTATGTGGTATGAAATAACCTTCATCAGCGCGCAACATTTTTTTATCCACTTCTTCCTTCGTAAATCTTGATACATATTGACGATGACCCGCCCTGCTATACTTCTGATTGGCTCTGAGCATTTTTCAGCACCCCCAAAGTGCCAAAAAGAAACATGACAGCGCGAGGAGAGATGCCAGGAGTACACTAGAGAGCGCGCAGAAAGGCACCGCGCGCACGCTAAAAGGCACCACGCGCGCGCAAAATGGTGTCGCGCGCGCACGAAGTGGAGAATCAGCGCGTGATAACAGTTTTTATGCGCTCGGATTTTTGGCACTAATGTGACGCCATACAACTGGTGCCTCGTGCTTGGCAGCGGTGCTATAAATAGCCTCACGCATGGCATTCGGAATGACTCGATAGGAAGTTACGGGAAGCAGTGTCGATTGTCATTGTTGTTACGCGATTTCGTGAATAAAACTTTTTAAAAAATATATTTTTTTAATTAATGAAAAACCGTATTTTTTATCACTGCAACCGTAACCCGGAATAGGTTGATGAAAACCGTACTAATTACGGGAAAACCGGAGTAGTTGGCAGGTATGTATTACTGTTAAGCAAACTATGAATAATAAAACATGTGTCCTTTATCATAGCTACACGTATGACAAAAAAAAGCGTGTGAAAATCAGTGGTATTCAGTGAGGTAAGATGAATTAAATGCGCTGACAGTTCATTGCTCCTGCCAAATGAATTGCACTGAGTGGAGCGGATCACCACTCCAAGATGGCGGCCCCGCGTCTCGTCAGCGCCAGTAGGCAGTAGCGCTCCATGCTGCGTAACCCTTAGAACATGTCTATGGCTGTAGTGATGGATGCCCTTTATCTCTCTTTCTAATTTAAACACCTGTAGCGATGGAGCGGCCATCTTTGAATGCCCTTCTTTACCTCTCTCTCTATTTTAAACACCTTTAGTGATGTAATGGCCATCTTTGATGCCCTTAGTAGATTTTATTTGTAAAAAGCTCTTTACATTGAGTAAACAACCTTAAAGTGCTACAGTGTATTAAAAAAATAAAAATAAAATAATAATATATAATATATCTAAAAAAAGGCTTTTTTAAAAAGAAGGGTTTTTAAGCCTTTTTTAAAAACATCCACAGTCTGTGGTGCCCTCAGGTGGTCAGGTAGAGCGTTCCACAGACTGGGAGCGGCGGAGCAGAAAGCACGGTCTCCCTTCTTTACCTCTCTCTCTATTTTAAACACCTGTAGCAATGGAGCGGCCATGTTTGAAAGCCTTTCCTTACCTCTCTCTCTATTAGCTCCTCCATAGAGATCTCCTCCTCTTTCTCCTCCTTCTTCTTATCTCTCTTCAGCACGAAGCCGGGCGGCAGGGCATGGCGGTACATGCAGGTGTCGCCCCCTGCTGGGCACACCCAGAACCAGCCATATTTGTTGCCCTCAATGGCCTCCAGGAAGAATTTACACACCTGTGCAAAATAAAAACAGGTGAATAGTTGTTATAGTATGTTATAACTATGTTCACATGTTATATTATGTAAGCATGTTATATCTTATGTTCACATGTTATACAAACCCCGTTTCCATGATTTGGGAAATTGTGTTAGATGTAAATATAAATGGAATACAATGATTTGTAAATAATTTTCAACCCATATTCAGTTGAATATGCTACAAAGACAACATATTTGATGGTTTTTTTTTGCAAATAATCATTAACTTTAGAATTTGATTGCCAGCAACACGTGACAAAGAAGTTGGGAAAGGTGGCAATAAATACTGATAAAGTTGAGGAATGCTCATCAAACACTTATTTGGAACATCCCACAGGTGTGCAGGCTCATTGGGAACAGGTGGGTGCCATGATTGGGTATAAAAACAGCTTCCCAAAAAATACTCTGTCTTTCACAAGAAAGGATGGGGCGAGGCACACCCCTTTGTCCACAACTGCGTGAGCAAATAGTCAAACAGTTTAAGAACAACGTTTCTCAAAGTGCAATTGCAAGAAATTTAGGGATTTCAACATCTACGGTCCATAATATCATCAAAAGGTTCAGAGAATCTGGAGAAATCACTCCACGTAAGCGGCATGGCCGGAAGCCAACATTGAATGACCGGGACCTTCGATTCCTCAAACGGCACTGTATCAAAAACCGACATCAATCTCTAAAGGATATCACCACATGTGCTCAGGAACACTTCAGAAAACCACTGTCACTAAATACAGTTGGTCGCTACATCTGTAAGTGCAAGTTAAAGCTCTACTATGCAAAGCGAAAGCCATTTATCAACAACACCCAGAAACGCCGCCGGCTTCTCTGGGCCCGAGATCATCTAAGATGGACTCATGCAAAGTGGAAAAGTGTTCTGTGGTCTGACGAGTCCACATTTCAAATTGTTATTGGAAATATTCGACATTGTGTCATCCGGACCAAAGTGGGAAGCGAACCATCCAGACTGTTATCGACGCAAAGTTGAAAAGCCAGCATGTGTGATGGTATGGGGGTGTATTAGTGCTCAAGGCATGGGTAACTTACACATCTGTGAAGGCACCATAATGCTGAAAGGTACATAGAGCTTTTGGAACAACACATGCTGCCATCTAAGCGCCGTCTTTTTCATGGACGCCTCTGCTTATTTCAGCAAGACAATGCCAAGCCACAATCAGCACGTGTTACAACAGCGTGGCTTTGTAAAAAAAAGAGTGTGGGTACTTTCCTGGCCCGCCTGCAGTCCAGACCTGTCTCCCATCGAAAATGTGTGGCGCATTATGAAGCGTAAAATACGACAGCGGAGACCCCGGACTGTTGAACGACTGAAGCTCTACATAAAACAAGAATGGGAAAGACCTCCACTTTCAAAGCTTCAACAATTAGTTTTCTCAGTTCCCAATCGTTTATTGAGTGTTGTTAAAAGAAAAGGTGATGTAACACAGTGGTGAACATGCCCTTTCCCAACTACTTTGGCACGTGTTGCAGCCATGAAATTCTAAGTTAATTATTATTTGCAAAAAAAATAAATTATGTTTATGAGTTTGAACATCAAATATGTTGTCTTTGTAGTGCATTCAATTGAATATGGGTTGAAAAGGATTTGCAAATCATTGTATTCCGTTTATATTTACATCTAACACAATTTCCCAACTCATATGGAAACGGGGTTTGTAAGAGACTAGACGTATAAGATTTCATGGGATTTAGCGATTAAGAGTGACAGATTGTTTGGTAAACGTATAGCATGTTCTATATGTTATAGTTATTTGAATGACTCTTACCATAATATGTTACGTTAACATACCAGTTGGTTATTTATGCCTCATATAACTTACACTTATTCAGCCTGTTGTTCACTATTCTTTATTTATTTTAAATTGCCTTTCAAATGTCTATTCTTGCTGTTGGCTTTTATCAAATAAATTTCCCCCAAAAATGCGACTTATTCTCCAGTGCGACGTATATATGATTTTTCCTTCTTTATTATGCATTTTTGGCTGGTGCGACTTATACTCCGGAGCGACTTATACTTTGAAAAATACAGTATGTTATATCTTATGTTCACATGTTATATTATGTAAGTATGTTATATCTTAAGTTCACATGTTATATTATGTAAGTATGTTATATCTTATGTTCACATGTTATATTAAGTAAGTATGTTATATCTTATGTTCACATGTTATATTATGTAAGTATGTTATATCTTAAGTTCACGTTATATTATGTAAGTATGTTATATCTTATGTTCACATGTTATATTATGTAAGTATGTTATATCTTATGTTCACATGTTATATTATGTAAGTATGTTATATCTTAAGTTCACGTTATATTATGTAAGTATGTTATATCTTATGTTCACATGTTATATTATGTAAGTATGTTATATCTTATGTTCACATGTTATATTATGTAAGTATGTTATATCTTATGTTCACATGTTATATTATGGAAGTATGTTATATCTTCTGTTCACATGTTGTATTATGTAAGTATATCTTATGTTCACATGTTATATTATGTAAGTATGTTATATCTTATGTTCACATGTTGTATTACGTAAGTATATCTTATGTTCACATGTTATATTATGTAAGTATTAGAGATGCGCGGATAGGCAATTATTTCATCCGCAACCGCATCAGAAAGTCGTCAACCATCCGCCATCCACCCGATCTAACATTTAATCAAAACCGCATCCGCCCGCACCCGCCCGTTGTTATATATCTAATATAGACGATGCAAGGCCTTAGTGAGGTTATAAAGCTTTTGCCTGTTAAAGAAAGGAGACTGATCCAATGCAGCACAGACATTCAATGCGTGCCACGCTGTCACGGCCCAGACGCACACCAGTGCGCAATCATATGGGAGCCGCGCTGAGCGCACCTCCAAGCGCGTGGAGGTGCGATGTCCCTCGCACCCGCGGCGGCTCCACCCGGGCTCGCGCCCGAGGCTTCAGCGCGCACCGCGGCGGCCATCCTACTCGTCGCGGCCTAGCCCTCGCGGCTCTCGCTGCCGGCGACGGCCGGGTATGGGCCCGACGCTCCAGCGCCATCCATTTTCAGGGCTAGTTGATTCGGCAGGTGGGTTGTTACACACTCCTTAGCGGGTTCCGACTTCCATGGCCACCGTCCTGCTGTCTATATCAACCAGGGTGAGCCCCACCCCTTTCGTGAGCGCACTGCGCGCGGAGTGACCCCTGTTACGCGCCCCCGGCAACAGGGGTGGCGGGCAGGTAAGCTGTGCGGGCGGAGCGCACGGAGTGACCCCTGTTACGAGCCCCTGGCCACGGGGGTGGCGGGCAGGTAAGCTGCTTACCTGCTGCGCGTGACGCCGGCCGCGGCAAAGGTGGACGAGGCGGGGTGTCGGTGCGGTGGGCGCGGTGGTGACCCTGGACGTGCGTCGGGCACTTCTCGCGGATCACCTCAGCTACGGCTCCCGGTGGGGCCCTCTCGGGGGAAGGGGCTTCGGTCCCGGACCCCGGCGAGGCGTCCCTTCTCCGCTCCGTAAAAGTGTCCATCTCTTTTTTTTCTTCTTCTTCTTCTGTTGTGGCATATGCTGCAGGTGCCTGCTCGTTTTTCGTATGTGGGTAACAACATTTAACTATGTATATGTATTTCCCAATTGGTTTAACTGCCACCCGCCTGAATCTATTTAAAATCTAATTTTTTTTTTATTTCAACCGCCCGACCCGACCCGCGGATAAAATCTAATTTTTTTTCGCGGATCGGGTGGTTGTGTCCGCAAACCGCGCATCTCTAGTAAGTATGTTATATTCACATGTTATGTTTGTATGTTATATTGTGTTTGTATGTTGTAATATTCACATGTTATGTTTGTATGTTATATGTTCTTGAATCCTGGTGTTGTTTCTTGAACAAAACAAAGTTGCTCCCCTTTCATCCACATGAGAACCGATCGAGGTCCGAACCTTCAAGTAGAATCCTAAACATCGTGTCAATGAGTCTACTTGAGTCGTGTGCCTCTGAGGACCTTGAAGTCCACCAGTGGGTACTTGGAGGTGTACTGTGTGTACTTTGTAGTGTACTTGTACCACAAAGAACATTTGAAACGAGTCTTACGATCTGAGTTTTGAGTTTCTTGTCAGCCTCGCCGTGCTTCTTGTTGACCACCTCCTCTAGCTTCTTCTCGTCCCAGTTGTCCATGGTGTCTAGGACAGGATAGGACCCCATTGTTAGTCCTTCATTCTGCACCGCGAGAAGCCGGGCCTCACCTTTCTCCAGCTCTTCGTCCCTCTCGTCCACGTAGAGGCTCTTCTTCTCGCACTTCCTCTCCATGGACAGGTCGTGGCTGAACTTGCACTTGTCTCCTTTGGTGCACTGGCCCTGCTTGAAGAAGGCGCACAGCACCGACTTGGGATCCACGCCTGAAGGACATAAAGAGTTGGCGACTGGTCAGAACAAGAAAAAAGACTTGGAGGTCCTCCAAACATCAAGCAGGTGAGGAACCTTTGCTGACTTTCTGAGCGGCGACCACGGGCTTGAAGAGCTCATTGAGCTCATCCAACTCTTTCTTCTTGTCCGTCTTCTTGTTGGTCTTATCACCCTCCACCTGAGACACACACACATGGGTCTTCTCCTTTACGTCCTTAGCAGAAGAAGAAGTGTCAACCTCACCTGTCGGGCGTTTTGCTGTCCAGATTTCACTTGCTGTGTCACGTTCTTGATGAACTTTTGTTGTTTGGCCCCTTTCTTGTTCTTCAAGCCAAACGTTTTGTCCTGCAATGAAAACATATTCCATAAAGTTCATAGAGAGAAGTCTTCTACTTGGGCTCCTCACAATTTATGATTGTAATTTACACCGCTGTCTTAACAGGACAAGCGGTAGAAAATGGATGGATGGATGTCTTAAACCTTTGCTAAGCCACACATTCCACTTGATTCCACAGCTGCCAGTAAAATGTACACCAAGTACATTTTATTTAGTTTTTTACTCGACAGGTACATTTTAGTTTTTTTTACATGTTAGGTACATTTTATTTTGTCTTGTACACGTCAGGTACATTTTATGTAGTTTTTTTACTCGGGTACATTTTAGTTTTTTACACGTTAGGTACATTTTATTTTGTCTTGGACAAGTCAGGTACATTTTATTTTGTTTTTTTACTCGCCGGGTACATTTTTATTTTGTCTTGTACACGTCAGGTACATTTTATGTAGTTTTTTTACTCGAGTACATTTGAGTTTATTACACATTAGGTACATTTTGTTTAGTTTTTTTACTCGGGTACATTTTAGTTTATTACACGTTAGGTACATTTTATTTTGTCTTGGACAAGTCGGGTACATTTTATTTTGTTTTTTTACTCGCCGGTACATTTTTATTTTGTCTTGTACACGTCAGGTACATTTTATGTAGTTTTTTTTACTCGGGTACATTTGAGTTTATTACACGTTACGTACATTTTGTTTAGTTTTTTACACGTCAGGTACATTTCATTTGTCTTGTACACGTCAGGTACATTTTATTTCGTTTTTTTTACTCAGGTACATTTTAGTTTATTATACGTTAGGTGCATTTTATCTTGTACAAGTCGGGTACATTTTATTTAGTTTTTTACTCGACATTTTATTTTGTCTTGTAGGGCGCGGCCACCCCTGCTGCCCACTACTCCAAGGGGGTGATCAAGGGTGATGGGTCAAATACAGATAATAATTTTGCACACCTAGTGTGTGTGTGACAATTATTGGTACTTTAACTTTAACAAGTCAGGTACCTTTTACTTTGTTTTTTACTCGACAGGTAAATGGCAAATGGGTTATACTTGTATAGCGCTTTTCTACCTTCCAGGTACTCAAAGCGCTTTGACACTATTTCCACATTCACACACTGATGGCGTCAGCTGCCATGCAAGGCCCTAACCACCACCCATCAGGAGCAAGGGTGAAGTGTCTTGCTCAAGGACACAACGGACGTGACGAGGTTGGTAGAAGGTGAGGATTGAACCAGGAACCCTCAGGTTGCTGCTGGCACGGCCACTCTCCCAACCGCGCCACTCCGTCCCCTAGGTACATTTCATTTTGTTTTTTACTCGTCAGGTACATTTTATTTTGTTTTTTACTCGTCAGGTACATTTTATCTTGTTTTTTACTCGTCAGGTACATTTTATTTTGTCTTGTACACACAAGGTACATTTTATTTTGTCTTCTACACACTCGGTACATTTTATTTTGTCTTCTACACGCCAATTACATTTTATTGTGTTCTTTTCCACTGCAGGTACATTTTATTTTGTCTTCTACACGCCAAGTACATTTTATTTAGTTTCTTACTCGACAGTTACATTTTATTTTGGTTTTTTTACATGTTAGGTACATTTTAATTTTATTTTTTTACGTATTAGGTACATTTTATTTTGTTTTTTACTCGTCAGCTACATTTTTTTTTTTTTACATGTTAGGTACATCTCCTCTCTGAGCTGCCACGTTATCGTGGTAAAGGAGTTTGCGTGTCCCAATGATCCAAGGAGCTATGTTGTCCGGGGACTTCCATGCCCCCTGGTAGGGTCTCCCAAGACAAACAGGTCCTAGATAAGGGATCAGACAAAGAGCAGCTCGAAGACCTCTATGAAAATGCAACAACCGAGACTCCGATTTCCCTCACCGGGGCCCCCCTGTGGAGCCAGCCCTGGAGTTGGGGCACGATGGCGAGCGCCTGGTGGCTGGGCCTGTACATTTTTATTTAATTCTTTATGTGTTAGGTACATTTTATTTAGTTTTTTTACTCGTCAGGTACATTTTATTTTGTGTTTTTACACTTAAGGTACATTTATTTTACTCTTCAGGTACATTTTATTTTGTGTTTTTACACATTAAGTACATTTTATTTTACTCATCAAGTACATTTTATTTTGTATTTTTACACATTGGTTACATTTTATTTTTTATTTTACTCGTCGGGTACACTTTATTTAGTTTTTTTACACATCAGGTACATTTTCTTTTGTTATTACCTGAACAGGTACATTTTATTACATTTTTTTACATGCTAGGTACATTTTATTTATTTACAGGTCAAGTACATTTTATTTTGTTTTTTACTCAACAGGTACATTTCATTTTGTTTTTTTACATGTCAGGTACATTTTATTTTGTATATTTACATGTCAGGTACATTTTATTTTGTTTTTTACTCTACATCCATCCATCCATTTTCTACCGCTTATTCCCTTTGGGGTCGCGGGGGGCGCTGGAGCCTATCTCAGCTACAATCGGGCGGAAGGCGGTGTACACCCTGGACAAGTCGCCACCTCATCGCAGGGCCAACACAGATAGACAGACAACATTCACACTCGCATTCACACACTAGGGCCAATTTAGTGTTGCCAATCAACTTATCCCCAGGTGCATGTCTTTGGAGGTGGGAGGAAGCCGGAGTGCCCGGAGGGAACCCACGCAGTCACGGGGAGAACATGCAAACTCCACACAGAAAGATCCCGAGCCCGGGATTGAACCCAAGACTACTCAGGACCTTCGTATTGTGAGGCAGATGCACTAACCCCTCTTCTCTACATGTACATTTTATTTAGTTTTCTACTCGACAGGTAACATTTTATTTGGTTTTTTACTCGACAGGTACATTTTATTTTGTTTTTTACTCGTCAGGTACATTTTATTTTGTCTTGTACACATCAGGTACATTTTATTTAGTTTTTTTACTACGATACATTTTATTTTGTTTTTTACTCGTCAGGTTAGTTTTATTTAGTTTTTTTTTACTTGTCAGGTACATTTTATTTTGTCTTCTACACACCAGGTACATTTTATTTTGTCTTCTACACACAAAGTATATTTTATTGTGTTATTTTCCACTGCAGGTACATTTTATTGTGTCTTCTACATGCCAAGTACATTTTCTTTTTTTACATATTAGGTACATTTTATTTAATTTTTTTACATGTAAGGTACATTTTATTTTGTCTTTTACTCGCCAGGTACCTTTTATTTTGTGTTTTTACACATTACGTACATTTTACTTTACTCATCAGGTACGTTCTATTTTGTATTTTTACACATTAGGTACATTTTATTTTTTATTTTACTGGTCAGGTACATTTTATTTTGTTATTACCTGAACAGGTACATTTTATCAATTTTTGTTTACACGCTAGGTACATTTTATTTATTTACACGTCAAGTACATTTTATTTTGTTTTTTACACGTTAGATACATTTTATTTGGTCTTCTACACGTGAGGTACATTATATAATTTTTTTTTTACAGTCAAGTATAATTGATTTAGTTTTATTACACGTCAAGTACAAAAATGTAGTATTTCTAGACGCCAGGTACAAATAATAGATTTATTTGGTACACTCGATTCATTCATTTTCTACCGCTTGTCCCTTTCCGGGCACTTGAGTTTATTAGCACGTTCAGTAACGCGGTGCTCAGTATTGTGACGTCATCGCCGTGCCAGCAGGGCCTCCTGGTCGCCAACAAGCTACTTTTCTTGACGCAGAATCATGTTTGTGACATCAAGTGAATGCGAAAGTAAACATTTGATGATTGTTTATTTGACTAAATGAGTGATTATGTGTCATGTTAGCTCCGATGCTAGCTGGGCGACAAGCTACATGCTAACTCGTGATTCTTTACCTCAATGATCTTTTCCTTTTTCTTTTCTTGCGTCTTTTTATTTCCCGTGGCCGGAGCCGGCTTCTTCGGAGGCATGTTGGCTGAGTCGCAGGCCTGCGCTACAGTCCCCCGAGGCGTGAATAGAAGAGTAAAATGATTAAGATTTGAGGGAAAAAAGAGGATTTGTGCCGCTAATTTTTTTCCACACTTGATGCTAGCAGTGCGCCGCGACGCCGAGGCTCCGCCCACCGCCGCCTGTGATTTGCTGACACGCCGTGACGTCACGACGCGTGGCATGACGGGTAGTTTAGCCCATGACGACTGGAATTACGTCCAATAAACTAATATTTAAGTCCAAATGAGCACATTAACTACTAAGCTAATGCTTTGTATGTAATACACAATAATATAGTTCATTATATAACATCAATAATCTAAAATTATTCACAAATGTGTGCTTCATTCATTCTACTATAATTATTGACAATCATCAGCGTTACTGCGAGCTTGTGCAGTATCAGGTTTCAGTCGGCAGGTGTCACTGTTGTAATGAAGATAAATAAACACGTAAAATGTGTCAAACATACATTTTAGTAACAACTATTTACTTGTCTATAACAAATAACCTTAATGATAAATACAGAGCACTCACGACAAAATCTGACTTTGAAATCTCAATGAACACATCATATAAATATGTATAGAATAGAATAGAAAGTACTTTATTGATCCCTGGGGGAAATTCAGCACCACAGTCCGCTCACAATAAACAATAAACACTTAGATATTTTTTACATGTGAATAATAAAAATACAGTCTATTATACAGCATTATTCACATGTGAATAATACAAATACAGTCTATTATACCGCATTATTCACATGTGAATAATATAAATACAGTCTATTATACAGCATTATTCACATGTGAATAACAAAAATACAGTCTATTATACAGCATTATTCACATGTGAATAACAAAAATACAGTCTATTATACAGCATTATTTACATGTGAATAACAAAAATACAGTCTATTATACAGCATTATTCACATGTGAATAATATAAATACAGTCTATTATACAGCATTATTCACATGTGAATAATATAAATACAGTCTATTATACAGCATTATTCACATGTGAATAATATACTGTAAATACAGTCTATTATACAGCATTATTCACATGTGAATAACAAAAATACAGTCTATTATACAGCATTATTCACATGTGAATAATATAAATACAGTCTATTATACAGCATTATTCACATGTGAATAATATAAATACAGTCTATTATACAGCATTATTCACATGTGAATAATATACTGTAAATACAATCTATTATACAGCATTATTCACATGTGAATAATATAAATGCAGTCTATTATACAGCATTATTCACATGTGAATAATATAAATACAGTCTATTATACAGCATTATTCACATGTGAAAAACAAAAATACAGTCTATTATACAGCATTATTCACATGTGAATAATACAAACACAGTCTATTATACAGCATTATTCACATGTGAATAATATACTGTAAATATAGTCTATTATACAGCATTATTCACATGTGAATAATATAAATACAGTCTATTATACATCATTATTCACATGTGAATAATATGAATGCAGTCTATTAAACAGCATTATTCACATGTGAATAATACAAATACAGTCTATTATACAGAATTATTTACATGTGAATAACAAAAATACAGTCTATTATACAGCATTATTCACATGTGAATAATATAAATACAGTCTATTATACAGCATTATTCACATGTGAAAAACAAAAATACAGTCTATTATACAGCATTATTCACATGTGAATAATACAAATACAGTCTATTATACAGCATTATTCACATGTGAATAATATAAATACAGTCTATTATACAGCATTATTCACATGTGAATAATATAAATACAGTCTATTATACAGCATTATTCACATGTGAACAATATGAATGCAGTCTATTATACAGCATTATTCACATGTGAATAATATGAATGCAGTCTATTAAACAGCATTATTCACATGTGAATAATATACTGTAAATGCAATCTATTATACAGCATTATTCACATGTGAATAATACAAATACAGTCTATTATACAGCATTATTTACATGTGAATAACAAAAATACAGTCTATTATACAGCATTATTCACATGTGAATAATATAAATACAGTCTATTATACAGCGTTATTCACATGTGAATAATACAATATATACTGTATATACATATATACATATATATGACGCATAATTTTTAAAAGTAAAAAGTATTTTGCATTATATATATATATATATATATATATATATATATATATATATATATATATATATATATATATATATATATCAGTGACGTGCGGTGAGGTTCATGACTGGTGAGGCACTGACTTCATCACAGTCAGATTTACAAACATATGAACCCTAAAGAGTATCTTATTCACCATTTGATTGGCAGCAGTTAACGGGTTATGTTTAAAAGCTCATACCAGCATTCTTCCCTGCTTGGCACTCAGCATCAAGGGTTGGAATTGGGGGTTAAATCACCAAAAATTATTCCTGGGCGCGGCGCCGCTGCTGCCCACTGCTCCCCTCACCTCCCAGGGGGTGAACAAGGGGATGGGTCAAATGCAGAGGACACATTTCATCACACCTAGTGTGTGTGTGACAATCATTGGTACTTTAACTTAACTTTAACTTTACACATACAAACTGTAGCACACAAAAAAAGCACATTTAATTAAAAAAAACGTTATTATGGTCTTACCTTTACTTATAAATGAAGTCCATGCGCCGCTGTTGTGCTGAATTAATGCACCCCCTGACGGGTGTGTTGTATCAACTAAAGCCCTCACTTAAACTTTCCACGTGCAAGATTGAATCTATTTAAAAAAGTGTAACCGAGGGTTTATAAATGTTGCCTATACTGTATGAAACTACAAAATAACAAACACGGAGGCTCCAGTTTACACCAGGACCACTTTATTTACCTTCTTTCAAAAACCTCCGCTCCACTCCAACGTGTCATCACTTCCGCTCTTAGCGCCTTCAAAATAAGAGCTCAAGGCATATACTGTATAACAGCGCATACCAGGAACTTAACATCACAAAGAAGAAAGCCCATAAAAATAGGTAACAAAAGTTATTTAATAAGAAGCCAAAAAGTGCAAAAACAATAATGTTCGTGTTGGAGGAGTTGTGAATTAGGTACACCTGCAGCCTGCAGGTGTACCTAATTTTGTGGCCCTGCAGTCATTCACAACTCCTCCAACACGAACATTATTGTTTTTGCACTTTTTGGCTTCTTATGAAATAACTTTTTTAAATAGATTCAATCTTGCACGTGGAAAGTTTACGTGTGGGCTTTAGTTGTTATAACACTCCCGTCAGGGGGTGCATTAACTGGCACCAGGAGGCGGGATTACTGCGAGCCTCAGCCAGTGCGTCTTTTGCAGCCGTTTTATGATCGCTCAGCACAAGAAATACTTTACACACATACAGTTGTTGACAAAATACACTGTACATTATATACCTCAGCTAACTAAACTATGGAAATGTATAATATAGTTCATATAGCAATACGGTCTCACTGCACATCAGGCCAGCAGTTAGCCGAGTCATTGCGCAATCCATGTTGAGGCACTGAGTGACGTGCCTCAACTGGCTGCTGTTCACTGCACCGTCTCTTTTCAGTATTTGAACGGCAAATGTGAAAATTCAACGATTTTGAATAAAAATAATCTAAAACTGGTGAAGTTAAATGGAAAATAACTTTATATTATAATCACTGGATACATATAACAATTTAATTATAATATTTTAAGATGTTTATGACAATTATGATATTTTATGATGTGTATGATAATTATAATATTTTATGATGATTATGACAATTATGATATTTTATGATGTTTATGTTAATTATATTTTATGATGTTTATGACAACTATGATATTTTATGATGTTTATGATAATTATGATATGTTATGATGTTAATAATCATTATAATATTTGATTATGTTTATGATAATTACTTGTGATGATGTTTATGACAATTATGATATTTTATGATGTTTATGACAATTATGATATTTATGATGTTTATGATAGTTATAATATTTTATGATGTTTATGATAATTATGATCTTTTTTGATGTTTATGATAATTATGATATTTCATTATGTTTATGGTAATTATAATATTCTAAGATGTTTATGAGAATTATGATATTTTATGATGTTTATGATGATTATGTTTTATGATGTTTATGACAACTATGATATTTTATGATGTTTATGATAATTATGATATGTTATGATGTTAATAATCATTATAATATTTGATTATGTTTATGATAATTACTTGTGATGATGTTTATGACAATTATGATATTTTATGATGTTTATGACAATTATGATATTTATGATGTTTATGATAGTTATAATATTTTATGATGTTTATGATCATTATGATCTTTTATGATGTTTATGATAATTATGATATTTCATTATGTTTAGGGTAATTATAATATTCTAAGATGTTTATGAGAATTATGATATTTTATGATGTTTATGATGATTATGTTTTATGATGTTTATGTTAATTTTGGTTATTATGTTTATGGTAATTATAATATTTTAAGATGTTTATGACAATTATGATATTTTATGATGTTTATGATAATTATGTTTTATGATGTTTATGATATTTTATTATGTTTAGGGTAATTATAATATTTCAAGATGTTTATGACAATTATTATATTTTATGATGTGTATGATCATTATAATATTGTATGATGTTTATGACAATGATGATATTTTATGATGTTTATAATAATGATGTTTTATGATGTTTATGATATTTTATTATGTTTAGGGTGATTATAGTATTTTAAGATGTTTATGACAATTATGATATTTTATGATGTGTATGATCATTATAATATTTTATGATTTTTATGACAATGATGATATTTTATGATGTTTATGACAACTATGATATTTTACGATGTGTATGATGATTCTGATATTTTATGATGTTTATGATAATTATGATATTTTATGATGTTTATAATTAGGTGCGGACTGCATTGCAGTGCAGTGCAGTGAATGACATTTATATAGCACTTTTCCCCTAGAGACTGCTTGGCATGGTGAAGTGAAGCTGCGACTGGCAGCAAGAGGCTGAAGTGTCTTGCCCAAGGACACTACGGCAGTGACGAGGATGGCAGAAGCTGGAATCAAACCTGGAACCCTCGAGTTGCTTTTAAGGCCACTCTGCCATATGAGCCACACCGCCCCAAGCATCTTTGTAAGCATCTTTGTTATCTTTATTTTTATGATTGTCACTTTTATATCATTTTCTATGTTGGCCTTCAGCGTTTTATCAGCTCTTTTTCTGCCTGGGATTTAACGTCAACTCCTACGCTGCCTCGCTTTGTCTTCTAGTCCTGCTTTTATCTGCTGGCCATTTCTCTCCAGGGACTAATCACCCGAGCAGACTGAGGACTAAAGCAGCATTCAAGTGCTCGCTAACAACTCAACATTTGTTACGTTCCTTTCCAGAGACTAATCATCTGAGCAGACTGAGAGCAAAAGCAGCATTCAAGCGCTCGCTAACAACTCAACATTTGTTCCGTTCCTTTCCAGGGACTAATCATCTGAGCAGACTGAGAACAAAAGCAGCGGTCAAGTGCTCGCTAACAACTCAACATTTGTTCCATTCCTTTCCAGGGACTAATCATCTGAGCAGACTGAGAACAAAAGCAGCATTCAAGTGCTCGCTAACAACTCAATATTTGTTCCATTCCTTTCCAGAGACTAATCATCTGAGCAGACTGAGAAAAAAAGCAAAGATCAAGTGCTCGCTAACAACTCAACATTTGTTACGTTCCTTTCCAGGGACTAATCATCTGAGCAGACTGAGAAAAAAAGCAAAGTTCAAGTGCCCGCAAGCAACTCAACATTTGTTACATTCCTTTCCAGGGACTATTCATCTGAGCAGACTGAGAACAAAAGCAAAGTTCAAGTCCTTACTAACAAGTCAACATTTTTTGCATTTCATTCCAGGGACTAATCACCCGAGCAGACTTGGAACAAAAGCAAAGATCAAGTGCTCGCTAGCAACTCAACATTTGTTATGTTCCTTTCCAGGGACTAATCATCTGAGCAGACTGAGAACAAAAGCAGCGTTCAAGTGCTTGCTAACAACTCAACATTTGTTCCATTCCTTTCCAGAGACT